>NW_027041823.1:1532999-1816441 GCF_033297395.1 Canariomyces notabilis
AATATCGGTTGGAGGCACCAACAGCCCACTACTTAGATCACCCATTTTCTAATGGAATCTAACAGCGGAAAAATAACCAGAAGAAAGCGCTTAATTAGGCAATAATAAAATAGTTCTTAGCACGCAAATAGCTTTAGAAATGGTAGAGTTCTAGGAGTTAGTGCGTTGAACGTTGAAGGTTTAGTACCCTACCCTACAAAGGGTCTGCGGTTCCAACTTAGACTAGTGTAGGTGGGTGTATAGTAGGGGGGGTTGTAGGTAGTTTGATTGGCTGGAATCGCCTAGTAGTATATATCCAAGTAGTTATGGGCCCTATAAGAGCCAATATAGCGCTAAAAAACCCACTAAGACCGCTACGTATCTACGTACCACCTACACACTGGTCTGAGCCCCTGAGATAAAATCTCACGT
Organism: Canariomyces notabilis; assembly: GCF_033297395.1. Lineage (NCBI taxonomy): Eukaryota > Fungi > Ascomycota > Sordariomycetes > Sordariales > Chaetomiaceae > Canariomyces > Canariomyces notabilis. Next base: position 1,533,411 of record NW_027041823.1, read on the forward strand.
GGTATGTGCTGTGCGTACGTATGAGTGCAACGTTGTCTTGACTGCCGTACCACTGTGTGGCAGTTGGCTACTTACTAGAGGCCCCTTGGTGATGTCAAACTGGTTTTCGTCCCAACTGCTCATAGATTTCCAAGTGTACGGAGTAGACACTGCCAGCTGGAAGCATTTTCTGGCATTCTGTCTGGTTGACTGGACCGACGATCCTCAGCCAGATCGCGACCCTTTGTTCCTTTAAAAATTTTGTCGTGCATAACTCGGGCCAGCAGGGTCCAGTTGGGCCTGGGAATCTGGGATCATTTGTCGGCTGTCAAGAAACAGAGGACACTGTGCGATTTCAGACACATCTGTAGACGCTGGTCGGGCCTTTCTCTTATTTCTCGCGATGTCTGAAATGTGTCGGCCATTCTGAAGACCAATGTGCGCCATACACCAGTAATGTCCAGTATCATCGGGATGGCAGGTCGAACCCAGGGCAGTTTGCAGATCGATTTGCGCAAACCATCGCAGTGGCGCTGGGTTTTCGACCCGCTTTTCTTGCACATGATGCCTTTGCTTATAGCGTTGGCTCTGGCCCAATCATTTCATGGGCAATGACATTGGATGGTTCGCAGAGTGCCGTCATGGATGAAAAACGAGCGGCTTTTGTGGATGACCAGATCTTCTTGAAAGATGCGCTTGGAAAGCAGCTTTCTTAAAGTGTGCATGAGAGAAATCAGCATTGGTTATAAGGTAAGGCAAGCATTACGGTACGGCTGCTTCTCGGGCCACACGACCGTTGTTGGCTTCCCGTTCCGATCCCGGTGCCCGATTCTTGGTAGCTGGCGCGTGAAGCCGGAATACGAAGCCCTGAATTGACCCATCGACCCCGTACTGGCTCCCTCCCCCTGAGTTCCTGACAGCCCCTGCAACTCAATCCCTGCAAACCCTTCCTCTGCACATTTCCAAGGCGCCCACGCAACCTGCAAACAGGAACGTTTCTTGCGCCACCAGTCACTTCCTCTCGACACTCCACTTTCGCAACCTTAAGCCATCCTGAAAACGTTCTCAAAAAAGTCCACTCGTTTCCCATTTCCCGCTTCTTCCCCGCTGTCGTTTCTAGTTAACGGTTACCTCATTTCACTTCATTCCATCGGCAACCGCGATTAGCTCACGCTTGAAATACCGATACTTTTCTTCGAAACGAACAGGCTGAACGCGACCGTTCCCAGGCGAGGACCACAACTTCGTCCACTTTCACCATCATACCCAGCACCGAAGGAGTGAGGCTGCTAGCGGCAGTACTTTTGCGATCCTGCCGTTCTGTTTTCTTTTCTAAACGCGCTCCCGAGCGATAACCTGCGCGATTTGGACACGTCGCATTTCCCAACTCACAAGATGCGGCTTAGCGGAGCAGTCAAGTTCCTCGTCTTGGGGCTCTCGGCGATCTCTGTCGCTGAGGCTACTTTGCTGGACGTCAACGCCATTGGTCGCAACATAAGGGCACTCCAGAAGAGACAGACCGATGACGATGGTGAATCAAATGCTGCTACGACGACTACTCAATCTTCATCATCGGCAGCTTCATCGTCGACAACCTCAACCCGGATTACCACAACCGCCACCACTTCGAGCACATCAGCTAGTCCGACCATAACTTCCACAACAAGGGGACCAACAAGTCCGACTACATCTTCCAGCCAGCCACCACAGACCACAACATCAGACTCCCTTTCGTCCACCTCAGATGCGACGTCATCGACTTCTGAGCCTCCGAACTCGGATTCGACACAATCTCAGACGGTCATGACGACCTTCACGACTATTACGACCACTAACTCGGACGGCTCGCAGATGACGCTGACCAGTTCATTCGTGACAACTGCAACTGCTGGTCTTGCTAGCGGTGGAAGCGGATCGGAACAAGGCATGTCAGAGCAGACTCGCAACACGGTTATTGGCGTGGTTGTTGGTGTCGGTGGCGCCATCATCCTCGGCGGATTGGCAGTGGTTGCCTGGAGAATCTGGGGACGCAAGAAGCCTCAGGAGGAAGCTGACGGCCTCATGGATTACAACAGCACCGTCGAAAAGCCCGAGTCTGGAGCCTCCATGACTGGGCGCTCACCTTTCCAAAGTACCCTAGAGAGCTATCATGCGCCGACGCAGGTCAATACAGCAGCAAACTTCTAGTTGACCTCAAGCCTGAAAACCCACGCTGCGGCCTTTCTTGACAGTTTGCCGCTCGGCGAGCTCGTTTGCTTCGTCTCCCAAAAAATCTCCTCTCTCCCCGTCGTCTCTGGTTGAGTAGACGGACATTGACCCCAAGCCACCCTCACCTGTTACTCGACAAGAGCACTTTGGGTGAAGGGGAATGCGCTAGAGAGTCTTCCTCTCCTAATTCTTTGCCATCAGCAACAACGTCTGGTTTACAGCATACGTGGGGCATGGGAAACGGCACGTTGATGCTTGAGATTACAGGAAGGAGAAACCGCGACAAAAACTAGCGGAGGTCTTTTTTTCCTGGTGGGTGATACGCTGTGAGCAGGAGGCCGGTCGAGGAGCATTCGCAGGACACCATCAACAATCAAGATTTCATCGTTTTCTCGTCTTTACTATCTTCTCTCTCGCCCTCTCTCCTTATGTTTCGATGCCTGGCTGAACTGGATCTGGGTGGGATGTTCAGTCGGCCATCCGCGAGTTCACACAGGATAGCTTTTGAGCGCTGTGTAGGACCTTTAATATATCACTCATTCTCTCATCTACTCGCCATGGGCGGGAGTCGCGTTTGACGTCAGCATGCAGTGGTGAATGAGGCTCCGCACTTACACTTTTCCCCCCTAAGCGTCGCCACAATTTCCTGCGGCGTACGTCTGCCATCCGAAGATATGAGAGGGTTGATCCCAGGACCTGCACAACTAGTGATGCAGGTACAGAGAACCATAGATATGTACCTGAGAACGGGTCACGTGACTAGGTTTCCGCCCGGTCCACTGCTTCCCCCTTTCCATTCCCGCTCGAGCCTTGATCGCATCTGTCTCGGGATGGTTTCAGCATCCACATTGCATAGCTTACGATATCAAGAGGGCTTGCTGGACTCTCGGTGCTTCATTCGCTAATTAGTTGGGCGGTGCGCAGATCCGGTCACAGGGCTAAATTTACTATGATGTGTTGTCTCTTCCGAACGTTGACATTCTCCCCTCGTTTTCATCCAGGAGTTAGCTATGTTCTGAGCGCTGGTCGTCATTTAACGTCGACGATTCTGATTCAATAAAAGTTCTTGCTATCAATATACTCACTGCTTGGCTGGTCGGCTACGTTTTTCCTAGGGAGCGAAGAAAGCTCATGATGCGGTACGGGCTCTCCTACCTTGTTACAGCGGCAGCGGCGGTTGTGTGGTGGTCTGCTGCTGTTGTCGTGGCATCGGCCGATCTGGAAGCATCCCTTCTGAGCGAGTTCCGCATGGCAATGCTTGCCCCCCGGCAAGCCGGCACGAACCTGCAGGTCTTTACGGGCGCCTTGGGAGGCGTGAGGGCCTCCCCCATTGTTAACTCGGGCAATCCGGAGAGGCCGTTTGAGGTCGATGGCGACACCTTTGTATGTTTTTTCCTCCAAGGGCGAACACGCAGCTTCCGGGCGCAGAAAGTTGGCAGTTGCTAACCTTTCGGTCCAGCGTGATTACCAGACGGCCGCGAACCGGGCATGCGATAACCAGAAGAATGCATGTGCCGACCTGGCGAACAACGGGACTGGTGCATTCTCCGTCGGCGAATGTGACCAGCAGACTGGTGAGTCTCCGTCCTGCCCTGGGATGGGATGGAACAGACATGAGGTTGTGGATGCAGGCTGAATGGCATCTCTGCGTACCAACAGAACGGTGCAAGAGCGCGGCGACAGCGGCAACCGTCACGTCTTTCTCACCACCGGTGCTGGTGAGTTCAAACGACCAATTCGATTTCTTCTGCGACGTGTAATCGGCGTGGGCAAGTTCTTTGCAGGTTCAGGCTCTTGGGCTTTGTTGGAGTTCCTCGATGTGGGGAATCCCGTCATTCAACGGGTCACCGTCGTTGTTGTGTGTTTGCTGGCCTTGTTTTCTGTAACGTTACCGGCAATGCTCGTTGGAGCTTGGAAACATCAGACCAAGTGGCTTTTAGAGTTCAACCAACTGATTCCTTGGCTACCGGGCGAATCTCCTTCGGCACTGGGACAGCCCGAGTAGCGCCCAAGTAGCATCCGAGTCTCATCTGCAGGATAGGTGCGGCTAGGTGCGTGATGCAAAAGTTGAGGTTCGGCTTGACGACTGCATGGCCTTGGGCGAAACGGTCTGCGGTGTACCTATTTCTTCTGCATCATCTTGTAATACAACATGATGTGAGTATGTGTTTGGCCGGAGGTTTGTAATGTCTGGTGGTAATTCAGAGAAATTGAGTACTTGAATGCTTGGATAAAGGTATCGAAAGTGGCTTCGGGAGTCCCGACAAACCAGGAACACCATTTGTGTCTTTGACCAAATCGATGATTGTCGTCGAACTCCAGCCGCTCTCTCTTGGGTCTCCAGGACAGCAACACTCTGGGAGTCTGGGGTGGGGTTCCCTGCTTCCATCGTGTGTGCACGTGCTATTGGGCCCAAGGATTCCGGTGGATACCTACCCTTCTCTGGTGCAATGGCGCTGATGCGCGTCTGTCGTGGCATCCTCAAAGCGCACACGCAGTCAAACTTTGGGAAATGCAAATCCAGTTGGACACTCGGATCAAGTTTTCGTGCGATGGCCGTCGTCAGCACACTTTGTTTGCCAGTGACTTCTTAGAAAGATAGGTTCGAAGCCGTTACCTATAGAATTAACATGCAACAGGTACCTCGTAGTTGCCTTGCAAAAGTACCGACCCATCTGCCAAATAACAAGAGCGAAATTATCGGGCCAAACGGGTGGAGAAGACAGTGAGGAACGACCAGTTCATTAAAAAACGGGGTGTTCGCGGCCAGAACAGAAAAATAATTGCCAGCCGGCCCTCGACACTCCGCCTGCCAGGTCGTCCCTTTCCAGCCAAACCACGGCCATCCTCGCGTCTTGCTTGTTGCATGTTGCTGTCTGCTTCGAGTATCTGACTTGTCCACTGCTGTCTGCTCAAGCCCCCTTTCTTGCAGCAACCGCCGCGCGCTCTCGATGTGTCCAAGAGTTCCAAGACGTCGCTTTCTCACCTTCTTGTCGCTCCTTTAATAATTACAACCGTGAATTAAGATCCCTTTTAATTATCAACCCCCCCCCCCCTTTTTTTCTCCTTTCGATTCGACCAAACACCTGAGCGACCTAGACCCGCCGCAAGTTGCCGGAAACGCGTCGCGTCAAGATTTGCCCGACAACACTCCATGCTTTGCTGCTTCATCGCGACAACGGTGCTGTTATCTGGGGGCCGAAGGAGCGACATTTGTGACGCGTCAAGTCCGAGAATCAGCTGCAGACGACCTTTGAATCGTCTGCGCTGATCTCCCTAGGGTGAGGTTACAGCACACTTCCAGGATGATGCTGAACCATCGACGGGCCAATCCGAACAACGACCCGGCTGACTCTGGGCTCCTCTAGAAAGTCTCCAAAGACGTCTCCCGCAAAGCTGTCGCCGACAACTCCTCCCCGTGCGTCAGCACAGGACCGTTCCACGGCTTCGCAGACTCTGCATCTACCAACGGCTGCGTCACCCGCCTTCTCGAGTGCTTCGACCGCCGACGGCGAGGGGTCGTCACCCGAGCTCCCGCCTCTGCCAGCGCCTAGGCTGCCCGAACGAGTGCTCGGGCTGTTGAGGACCCCGCCGGCCAGTTCTGCGGGCTCCGAGGGCGAAGCTGCGCATTCCGGAGTCAACCAGTGGGGCTCGCCGTACCCGCCCCATCTCCGTGCCGAGAGCTCCAGCAGCGAGCATAGCTTGAGTAGCGACGCGTCCGGGGACTTGCCGATCCATCGACTGGAGCTTCAGACCCCGTTTCTGCGGGTGGCACCCCCCGTGCAAGACTCGCAGCCAGAGGTACGACTGTCCGGGCTTAGCGCCGCTGCTACTGTCCTTGCAAACCGGGCAAGACGCCTCAGGCACGGCATTACCGAAGGGTGGATACGCCAGCACACTGCCGGCGGCAGCGACCAGGAAAAGCGTCATTGGTTTAGCGACGGCACCGGCGATAGTGAGAACTCTTCGTTGAGCGGCTCATTCTCCGGTGAAGAGGCTGACTGGCTGGGTTACGACGACCTACGCACGCCAAAGGCCCGCAGCTTTGAGACCAGCGGTAGACCTCAAGACGCGTCTCGGTCTTATCTTGCAAAGCAGTCTAGTAGTGAAACCCTGAAGCAGTCAGATCTCGATCGCAAAACGGGAAACACAATCGCAAGAATGCCTTCCTCCGACGACCTGGCAACGCCTGCCAGCGTCGGAGACCAAAGCCCGGTTGGCAAATCGACTGACTTTGTTGGAGAGCCCGCATCTGCGGTTGACAGGCCCCGCACGCCAACCACAAGCCACAAGGCAGAGGTGAATGGCGCCCCAGGAGCTCTTAATGGCGAACAAAACACTCCCCTCACGCCTTCAAAGGCTGTTGTCAAGCAGGCTGCAAGCGCGGCTACACCGCGTCTCAAAAAGAAAATACCGTGGAAGGGCAAGACTGTCATGGTATCTCTCCCCAAAGATGATGAGCGTGGTCTCCCAGGCAAGCAACCTTTTCCTCTTACGGCGGCCGACATCTCCGGCATGCTCCGCAGTTGGCAACAGTTAGGATACAACATTGACGGATTCGACCTGTACGAGCCAACCGAGGAGCTTGATCCCAGGGAATACTCGCAAAGCAGGGGTCCCTGGCCTGATTTCGATGAGATGGTGAGGGAAAGGGAGCAGCGAGGTTGGAGAGTTCTCCTTCCGGACCTAAATGGTAAGCATTCCGGGTTTGACTGACTCCGGTTGCGTGCTGACAGTGTCGGCAGCATGGAAGAAGTACGTCGACGAGTTGAACGAGGCAAAACTTCGCGCGTTGGGAGTCTCATTTGGAGATGAGGATCCAGCTCAGCCATCGATCTCCCCGGCGTCTACAAGCAGGCAAGCATCTGTGGCACAGTATCCTCCATTACCGTTTTCGCCGCCTATCCCAACCTCCTCCGCATCGAGCAATCAAGCAATCTCAGGATTTCCTTTTACTGCCCCGTTCGCAACATCAGCCGCCCAGAGTCCTGGCATCCCAACCGGGGCGTCGCCAAGCCCCTTTGGCGTCAAGTTCAATCCTCGGGCTTCCGTTTCGATCCCATCACCGCGTACCTGGTCTCCCCAATTGCTGGTGCAACAGGGACACCATATGGGCTCCCCATCGCTTGCTAATCTGGGCGCGATGATGTCGCCAACTACCTCGTTCTCTGCTGATGGCATGCCGGTACCTATGAACCATCAGCGTCATCAGTCTCTCCAATACCCTACATTACCTCACCAATTCCAGCCACCTACCAGGGCCTCACCGCGCTTGCAAGATCTTCGCGAGGTCGATGAGGAAGCCCCAAGCCTAGGTATTGCAGAGCACCATGAGCCGGGTTTTGTTCGTCACAATCCCAGCGAGAGTCTTCAGAAGGAGATTGACGAGGCCGAATACCACCTGGAAGAGCAAATGCGGTCACAATTGGAAAATGACGAAGACTACAGCCCACATAACGAGACCGACATGGTGGAGGCGGCTCCAGCCGCATCGATGCTTCCCCTGTCGAGTGAGCCATCTACTCAATTCGCTCCTCAGGCCCCTCGATTCGGTAGCAGCGCGGATGGCCTTGTCCTGCATCATCCTCGCCCCCATAGCCGTGGACATTCCTTATCCCAGAAATACTTCACGGAGGACGACGCTACCAACGAAGGAGGCTTCAAGCCTACACTGCAGCGAATTTACGCGCACCCAACTGAGGATTCCGAGATTGAGACGAACCCGAGCAACTTGGGCACACCTATTCAAACCCTGGATTTTGCCAAGCTACTCCATCAGCGGTCATTCTCCACCGCCAGCAACCCTTGGACTGATAAGTCCAGCAAGTCTGCGGATATCGCCCAACAACCCCGCCCAGGCCATGGAAGCAAATCGTCTTTCTCGAAACTCAATGTAGAAGCGCCCGAATTCAAGTTTGATCCGACGAGCAGCTTCAATCCCGGCGCGTTCAGGTTTTCGGCCAATGCTTTCCAGCCCTTGGCGTTCAACATCGGAGTGAACCCAGCCAACTCCAGCCAGCCTAGCGTGCCAGCAACCAATATCAATGTCAATGCTCCCGCCTTTGCACCTGGTCGGAGCGATTTCAGTTTTTCGAGTGCAGGACCCAAATTCCGCCCTGATGCTCCTACGTTCATGCCAAATTCACTCTCAACCTCTATAACAAGCCCAATGTCGGGAGCTGAGAGCGGTAGCAACAGGACTAGTTCCATCTTCGGCAATATTGACCTATCCGCTTCGGACATCATCAAGCCCACCAAACAATCCAAGGCTATTCCCATTGTGCGGCCTGATAGCCTCGGATTGGAGGCTCCCGGTGGAAAACATCACGGCTCAGACGACCATCCGGTTGACGAGCCGCGCTTCAAAAGGGCTCGGGCCAGCGTTGGTGCTGACGATGCCGTGCCGCGCCTTGCAGAGTCCACCAAAGAGAACACACCTGTGCCCGAGCCTAGAGAGGAAGCGTCTACCCAAGGGGAAACAGCACCGGAGGAGAAGTCGTTTGATGAGTCCAATATGGGCCTCGCGGACACGACTCTGTCATCGACCATAGTTTCCGAAACGACAGATACCAAGGCTACAGCGAGCCCATCCGCGACATCCCCCGATCAGGCCACGGTGAGCTGGGCGCCTTTCGAATTCAAGAGCACCCTCGATATGCAAGCGTTCAACGACGCCAGGCCGTTTGGATTTGATAAATTCCATCCAGGACATAAAAAGTCGCTTTCTGCGACTGCTAAAGCATTCGTCCCCGGCGCGACAATCTGGGCAGGGACCCCCGAGCCGGTCGCTGATGTTACCGGCGAGCTCACTGACAACCCTACGGTTCAATCTGGAGCCGCCCTGGAATCAAGCGCATCAACCAAGAACGAGTCGGTGGATGCGATCCCAGAGACATCTCTGAGTCAGGCTCAGTCAAGCGAGGAAGCATCAGAGTCTATTCTGACATCCGTGGAGAAGTCGGAGGCGCCCGTTCCCAGTACTGCTCCGAAGGGGCTGTCCGCATCTCGATATGCCCGAAGTCCTCCGCCGCCGCCGAAGCGAACTGGGCTCTCAGCATCGCGTTTCGCTGCTACTCCCTCGCCCGTCCGTGATGAGGAGCCCGCCGAGGCACCGCCAATCGTTTCGCCCCTGGAGGCTGACAATACCCCAGAGTCGTGGCCCCTCCCCGACGAGGGTCTTCCCCTTGTTGACAATGGCAGGCGTGGCGAGGAAAGTGTGTCTCCCGAGCCGACCATGGACCATATTGACGAGGTCATGCGCCGTTTGAATGAAAACCCAGATATGGGTGTCAACAAGACATATAGCAAACAGCCGCAATGGCGTCAACCAACACCGATACAGCCGTCTCTACACGTGCATTCCGAACCTCAGCTCCGCAGCGAAGCTTCCAGTCCCGACCCAGGCTTGAACCGGTACCGCGATGTTGTTGAGGTTGAGGGCCATCAGCACGTTCTAGACGATCCTTTCGTCGACCCCCCTCACAGTGCCCTTTCCACCCAGGGTGCTATACACCATCTCAATGGTAGTGAAAGCCTCCCTGCCAGCGACTGGGAAGGTGATTTCACCGACGAAGAGCAAGACAAGCTCGAGTCCCGTGTCAATTTCTTTGATGGGCGCGTTCATGAACTTGTGGGTGGGATACTTGCAGCCCGCCTCGGGCCACTGGAACAGACCTTGGAGAGCATTAGCAATGCTTTGGCAGGAATCTCGAGGCAGAGGCCTCCAAGCCAACGAGCACGACGCAGTATATCTGCAGAGATTCGTGAAAGCGACGCTGATGACGAAGACGATGAGGCACCTGGCCCTCTGCGACCCATGAGCCCGCGCCGAGACCGCAAGCTAGAGCAAATCCGAGCCGCCGTCTTGGATGCGATGGTTACACATCAACGGAATCAACCCAAGGAGCCAACTCCAGCTCCTGTCCCTCTGCCCAGGGACGACGCTCCCATCTTAAATGCCCTCATGGAGATGAAAGAGCACTTGAGCGAGTCTATCCAACCGGCCTTCCGTAGCGAGGATCTCAAGCACATCATAGAAGAAGCGGTGGGGAGCCGCATCCCTGTCGCCACCATGGGCGACCACGAAAGGCTGAATGAGCTCCAAGCCCGTATTGCCGAGCTGGAGCAGCGGCTTGGTGCGGAGGAGGCGAAATTGGAGGCAGAGATCTCTGCCAAGAGAGCCGCAGAAAACCGTGCCGCAGAGATTGACCGCGAGCTTCAGTCCGCTGCTACCAGGATAGAGGTTGAGATGATGAACAAGAGCGCGTTGAATCAACGTATTGCCGACCTAGAGGACCGGGTGCACCACGCGGAACAGCAAGCGGAGGTAGAGGTCAAGGGAAGAAGAGCGGCTGAAGATCGGCTCTCGGAAGTTCAGCGCCTTCTTCGGATATCATCCGAGGAGGAAGTGCGCCTCCGAGAGCTCGTTGAGGAGAAGGAACAAAAGATCAAGTCCCTTGAGTCTACGCAAAGCAAGAATCTGATGCGCCTGACCCTTCTAGAGGCTAATCAGGCGAATGCTCATCAGGCTCAGGGTGAGACGCAGAACCGCATCAATACACTCGAGGCGGAGGCCCGGGAGGCTCGAAAAGAAGCGCATCACTGGCGATCCGAAACGGATCGTATCGTCGGGATTGCTCAGCGACGTGATAAAGAACTGGCTCAGGCTCTTGATGAAAACAAAGCTCTGCACAAGCTCATCGACACTCTGGGTGTTCAACTCCAAGAGAATGAGCACGTCCGCGACAACTGGCGCTCCAAATTCATGACACTGCAAGAAGAGATGGCGCGCGCGGCGAAGGAAATGGCTGAAGAGATCGCGCGGCGCACGAAAAAGGAGCAATCATTGTTGGGCCGCCAAGAGGTTCTGGAGGCTAGGCTGCAGGCCGAGGCAAGAACCCGCGAACGTATCGAAACCGAGCTTGAGAGACTGGAAATGGGCGAGCGCCAGGGCATGAGGGCCGTCGCCGAGTGCAAGAGACTTGAGGCCGCCCTCGCCGAGATGCGCACTGAAAACCACAAGCTGCACCAGAGCGCTCTTCGCTACCAAGCCGAGTTCCAGGAAGCCAGGGAATCTGCTGCCCGCGAAGTCAAGCGCACACGCGATGCCATGCAAACTGAAGTGGACAACGCGAATCACCAGGTCAACGTTGTCCGCGAAGAACTCGAGGACCAGGTGGTAAGACTTCGTGCCCAACTGGATAATGTCAAGATGGATGCGGATACAGCCAAGGCACGCCACGAAATGCTTCTGGAGGAGGCACAGACCTCAAAGCAGGCCGAGCTGGAGGAGCTTGTGCGCAAGCATCAGAACGAGATCGAGGACCTGCAGGCACGCTACGAACGTCAGCTCAGCAACACGTCGGAGGAGGCCCAAAGGACGGAGCAGAATCTCCTGGAGCGTCTGAGCATTTCCACCTCCAAGTGGGAACATCTGCAAGACAAGGTGGCCCATTTGGAGGAGAAACTGGAAATTGCCAAGGAGGCTGCCAGGGCAGCAGCTCAGGCAGCCAAGTCTGCCGCCAACTCCGATCCTGTTCCTCAGCCCCGGGCCCCTGCCGCCTCGCGCCAGCTCGAACCCCCAGAGAAGATATCGCCGCAAGCCCTGCGCGAGTCTATTATGGTACTGCAAGAACAGCTGCAGGAGCGTGAGCAACGCATCGAGGAACTCGAGGTGAAGCTCTCCAAGACGGATCCAGACGCCGAGATCAAGATCTCCAAGCGTGATGATGAAATCACCTGGCTGCGCGAGCTCCTAGCCGTGAGACACTCAGACCTTCAAGACATCATTGGCGCTCTTAGCCGGGACGATTACGACAGGAACGCAGTAAAGGACGCGGCGATTCGTCTCAAGGCAAACCTGCAGATGGAGGAGCAGGAGCGTGAGAGAGCCATGAACGGTGGTTCGGCGATCAACTTGCCCAATATTGCAGCCACAATTCGGGATGCGGCTACGCCTCGCGTTGCCCAGGCGGTCGGCCCGCTGGCTGCGGCGTGGGGCAACTGGAGGAAAGGGCGAGATCTAGGTAGCGTGTTGTCGTCCCCGGCGCCGGCCAGCGGAGGCAGTTCGACGCCTTCTCGGAGCAATACTGTGTCGAACAGCTTACTCGGCGGGCTGTTGACACCACCAGCATCGGGAATGCGCCAGACTCCTCCCACCACGCAAGCCAAACAGCCCACTGCCTTCTCCAGCACGGGCCGCCGGTTCACGGCCCAAGACCTTGCCAATAGGCCTAGACCCCAACCCCCAGCCGCCTCGGGCTTGAGCAAGCAGGAAGGGAAGGCGCCCGCTCAGAGCACTCCTCCCCGGCGCGCGCTCTCCGGGCCGGTAACGCCACCCATGATGCGGCCGAGCGCATACGATTCGGACGCCCATGCCGAGGATTTTGATGACGCCGGCTTTTTTGAAGACGACTAAATCTGGACCGAGGACTGCTAAGCGAAGGGAAGAGAGGATACATGGTGCAAGACTAACTGAACCATTACTTTCCTTTGTTTTTTTTTTCTTTTGCAGTTGATCAAGTTAAGAGACGGCAGCTATGATTTTTAGCACTTCACATGTTTTGATATTTTGTTTTCTTTCCTTCTTTGCTACCCTTACTACTCTTCTGACATTTCCAACCGAAGCAAGCAGCAACCCTAAGTTAAGACTGGAACTACTGTAGAATGATACCCCGCTTTATATAAACCACTTCTGTCGCTATTGCTTGGCATGGGGGAGGAAGTCAGCTTACAGTGCTCCTCCTTGTTGTTCTCTATATTATCCCTTGTTGGCCCATTGTATGGGTGTAATAATTCGATTCAAGCCTTACAATTCAAATATATCCCTGCTCTTCCTCTTTCCTTTCCGTTTCCTTTCATGTATGCATGTACTGTGGACTTATGAAAGGTGATGGAGGTGGCGGTTTTATCGGTGTGGCCCATTGACTGGCAAACATGGAAAGGGGGTGAATAGCAATGATCGCCGTGGCCCGACGGGATGGAAGAACTGGGAAGGGTTGTATTGTACAATACAATACCTAGCTGCCAGGTAGATCAAACTCTTCCCGCATTGCCTGTCTCCCTTCTCTGATTCTTTTTTCTCTCTTCGCGAGTTCCCATTTACTCGGTCTGCCGGTAAAGGTAGTCTGGACCCCACTTCCCTTAGTACCCCCTGAATCTTTGTTTACTATGATAGTTCCGACGTTGTAGGTGTTACAACGTTGGCAAGGCGAAGTCGCACTACCTTTTTAGTGTCTTCTCGATTGCCCTGATACTTCCCTTTCACCCTACTGTATTTAAAACAACTCCATTATGCAGGCATTGGATCGTACGGAGAGTCCGGAGTCCCTTCCGTTTCTCTGGAGCAAATGGTAAGCGACGCAGTGGACGCAGTGGCCGTACTTGGTATGTACGACCCATTCTCGACTTGCGCCGGAACAGCCTCGGGCAAAGACGGCAGACTTCATGGAGTGAGCGAGGTTCCTAGCACGCAGCCAAGAACCTGGAACGCATGTTCCTTGACATGATATGTAGGGAACACAGCATATCCCGTAACCAGCGGCATTAGAGCCAAAGATAGCAGCAGCAGTTTCTGGCGGCCGGGCGGGCAATATATCACGGCGTAGCAACATAGCACGGTTGTTGCGGCAGGCTGGAATTGCACAATGTCGGTAGCCGGCTGTCACCCTCAGGGCTTGTCGCCATCAGGTTCGGATTAGAGCCCGGATTGGGTGAGGCGGGTTTCTGTTCATGCTGTGCGAGGAGAGATTGATTGCGTGGATGCATTTCTTTGCATCTTCTGAAGCAGAATTAGGATGGATAGGCGAGGGTAATAATAGGTAATAGGTCGGAATACGGAGACTGGAGACGTTTCGAGATGCTTTTAAGATCACCTTTGTACGATGGTACTTGGGATGTGTTGGAGTAGTGTTTAGGCTCCCAGCGCAGATAAAGTTTTGGGTGTTGCCGGTCTTGCCTTCCACACTCCTTTTTCATTGTTTCAAGCGGCTTCCAGCAGCCGATCTTTTTAGATCAACCAGTTTCGATACAGACCCCAGAAATCGCAAAAACAACGTTTCTTTCCAGGTGCGAATCTGTGGAGAGCTGTCCTGTTTTGGCAGGTGCTAAACAGTAAGGTGGGAGGTGGCTCTTTTCGCATTCCCGGGCGCCGGGAATGGCTTCCCATCTCCATGGTTCCAGCACGCATGGCACCACGACACGGCGAACGCCTTAATTCAGCCTCGAGACGCACGAACGTAGCCTGAACAGCCTCGACTCGCTGCCACGTCTTTGATGTGTTTCACCAGAAAAACAGTAGAGTTGTCGCCAACGTTAACATTACTGTATGTACACTACTGATCTAGACGCCCCTGCACGAGAGAGCCCTGTTTCCCACTTCGCGACACGAGGCTGCCTCCCGACTGGAGTAATCCGCGAATATGGATACGTGAGCGCCAGAGAACCAAGCGCCCTGTGGCTCAAACTCGGAGATGCTTGTTTTTCTCTCTCATATCTTGCCCCTTTTCAAGCCCTTCTTCCCCCCGGTGACACGGAAGATGCCATCACACACCTCAAACACGCAGAGATCCCGAGAGACGCTCTCGTCCCGACCCTTGTCGCAGCCGATTCAGGGAGTGCCCAATTCCCGACGACCTGCAGGAGAAATATTGGCGCGCTCTGGCCGTTTTCGGCCTCGAAAATCTCGGTATTTGCCAGCCTATAGTGTTGGTCCAGTGACACATCGCCGTCATTCTATGCTGCTCTGCAGACTGCAAGAGAGTGGTCGCGGGGATCGACAAGATGGTTTCTTCTTCCAACACATGGGGGTAAATCTTGAATCAGCTAATCAGCTTCCCACTCACCGCGTAACGTAGTGTAGTGCGTCGATCAGCGACCCGTGTCCATGGCCCCCCTCTGGAATGATGCCAGCCGTCCCGCAGCCCGCGGAGCAATGGCGTCGTGGCTTGCTGCGACGTGCTTCTCTCCCTCTGCCCCGCAGTTGTGCGGGCTTCGACAACCGGTGAGCCACTGCCGGCCATGTCCCGAAAGAGGCTAACGAATAACGCTAACTACATAGATGATGGGCTGCGATGCAGATGTTTCTTTTGAGCACGTCTTCGGGTCTGGCTGGCATCGAGGTACTGTTTATGAAACTATGTACATACAGTACTGTACAATCTTCGTGCAGTAGAAGTATGTATGTATGTATTCCGTACATACATCAATACTTCGTACACAGTATCTCCTTTCCAGTGAGGAGTCACAGACGTGAGCAGCAAGGGAAACGCCACAGCCGGCTTCTGCCGTTTTGTGACAGGCTGCTGATCTATCCGCTACTACATACACTACTTGAATTTTGCATACCCAGTTCAAGAAGGCAATGCCGGTAGGTCAGAGTGAAAGTGATGGGAATCACGTATGAGCTGTACTGTACTGTGGTATGTATGTACTATTTTTGTTGGACCCCCCTGAGTGTCAGCGGAGAAAATATTGCTCCTGTGTGTTGACTAACGTATATGGATACTGGTTCTTGTTATTTGTGTAGTATACATCCTCCAACAAAAGATCTGTTATTAACAAGGCCCGAGGTGGCGTCAATGTCGACGATTAACGTTAACCTTGTTTGACGCCATGCAGGCGGGCTTTCTTAGGTCGTTTTCCGGGCGGGCTGCACTCCGCTCTGGATACAACCTCGCGCAAACACAGAATCGTCTACCTACACAGTAACTGAAAACTTCACGACAAGTTGACAACACCCTGGCCCTTGGGTAAGTTATGTTCCATGGGGCTGTTCGAACTTGGATAGGACTGACTGCGTGGTCGAGGCTCAGCAGCGGCAGATCAGCTAACGCGGTCCGCACCAGTTGGCAACAGAACCATCCATGTCTGTGTGTGCTGTACGAATCCACTGCGGTGTGAGATATCCCAGGGGTTCCATGGATGTATTATATGTAGATGGAGCGATGGGACTGGTCGATCACACTACAGTAGCAAACATTGCGAAACTCTGGCCAGTTGCGGTTTTGGAGAAAGATCCAAATGAAGAGAAGAATAATTAAGGGACTCGGAGCGAGAGAGAATCCCAACAATAAATGCCATTCGAGCTCTCCTGTATGTCGATTGCCCACATACACTAGAACCCATGGTTGGTTGTTCCCAAACTATGTTACAACGTGGTGTTACCTCGTCAAATATTTCCTAATGGAGACAAGGCTAGTTTTCGGTTTTCCGTCTCAGGATCTCGATTTGCAGCACAACGAAAAGACCATTCTCTTCCAGCATCGCGGTATGCTACACAGTCAGGTACTTGGGATTGGGACAGAAACTGCTTTCAAGGCAAGACGGGGCGCACAAATGCAGCCATGGTGATCTCTTTGGCCAATTTGCCATGTATGTAATAAGTAAGTGTACTCCCTACTGGGCTTTATTCTACGTCTGTGTACGGAGTATCCGTATGTATGGACAATTACACTAGCACCCGGTGACTCGGCAAGCCGAGAATAATTTGGCCTCGCCGACGGGACCGGAGAAGCCAGCAACCCCCACGGTGCTAGGTTCTCTATCCGTCCTTTTGATACAATGACTACTAACACTTACACTATTACCTCCGTATAACGTGCCCATGTTGGCTTCCTAACGTCAATCACGAGAAGGGACAATTTTGGCTGGGAGCGCGAGATCAGTTCTTGGCATACCATCGCGGTGAAAAAAAAAACGCAATGAAGCCCTGGCAGATACTGTCTCTCGTACTGTACACGGTACAGATATTCCGTACCTCGATACTTGAATTTCCTCTTAAACGGCCATATTTGCATGTATACTACCTGTCAAGTATTGTATGCGCGAAGCATGATTGATACTCAATTACACTGTACGCCTAATGTAAAGCCCTGGCCCCGTTCCATGGAGGTTCCTGCTGCCAGTGTTGACGACACTTGGGGGCTGCAGTCTGCAGATGAACTAGTGGCGCCCAGCCCGCTGGCCGCCTGAGTGACCCACCCATCGATTTCCATCCTTGTCACGTCCATCACCCAAACGACCAATGCACATACAAATCCCGGCCTCAGCTGAATGCAAGTCTGCGGGGCCTCTGATTCTTGCAGTCCCGGCGGCGCATTTTCAAGACACAGTACAGCACGTTACACATACACTAAATATCCCGCGAATGCTACCGTTGCATGTATGTACACTAGAGTTTGTTATGCGCTTCTGGAAGCTCTGAGGATTTTGCGGGAACTAAAACCAGATAGGCAATACCACAGTAGAACAAATGTACGGAGTAATCATGGCATGTATGTACCTTACAGCTGTCACAGCTGCAATTGGGGAAGGGGAAATGCACATACATGTATAAGGTATGTATTGTACCATACCAACACCGGCCAACCGATGGGGAAAGTATACTAATGAGGTACGAATGGATGCAAAGTCCGAGTTATCGGTTCCCTTGTGGGGGTTGAGCGCCATTTGCGGATCATCCCAAGCTTATTACATGTTAGTGTAGTAGCGTACCCGGAGATTGAGTGCCACACTATAAAACGCAAACCAAGCGGACGGGAGGCGCGAGAGTCCATGCACGGGATCATGCCAGTACACTACGCTAAGAAACAACAACGCCAATTCGGTTGCCCGTGCCAGCAGAGCGGGAAGGCTCCTAGTATTATCAATGCATCTCCAGCACCTGACACACAGATGCCAGGTATATATTGCCCACTTCCATCAAGGCGTTACCACACGGCCTTTGGTCTTCCCCAGAAAGACACAGCGACGCCGCTTGGTATGTACTGTACAGTACTTGTAATTACCTACATAACACTACAAGGTTATCTCACCTCATTCAGGCTTCGATCGTGAGCATCGGGCATGAGAACGGAAAGCCTCAACACGCAGGGCTATGTGTACTAGAGGTTAGTTAGTCCCAATGCAGCATTCATCCAAGAGCTTGCGGGGAGAGGACGGCACCGGTGACCGGGATTCGCTTGGGGCCGGGGCTTTACGATATTACCGGGGTACTAGATCCTTGATCCTGGGTCTCCAGAGGCTGTCAGCCCGTTCCACTTCTTGCGCTGTTCTGGGTTTCCGTCCGAAACCCACAGCGGTCCAGGACCTTTGAACCGTTAGGCGGCAGCTCATCAGCCTTCCGTCGGCATCAAGACATGGCTTACACTAGTAAGATTGAGTTAGTACCATCAGAGGGAAGCGTCGATCCCTGCCGCGCATCATAGGAATGATATTGTCCAGAAAAGTTGACGGACAACAACAGCTTGATTGGTCAACAAATCCAGGTCAACCGCACCCTGGGCTATACCCGACTCCGGACTCGCACTCACTCCTCGTCCTCTCGGCTTCCAGGGCGCAAGCTGCTCTCTCTGTGTTAACTATGACCAATGAAGAGCTATTGTATCGTACAATACCTACACTACAACACGGGAGCAGAGAAATGCCGCCCTGTCACTTGCTTGATAACTAGCGTCGAGAAATATTACAACTACAGACGATACTTGGGGGGATACCCATGTTCAGGACACGGGGATGCGTGCCGGCATGCTTTGATGCCAAGCAGCGTCGTGCTGTTCCCAACACGCCGGTCACACTCTCACACTTGATTCTTCGTACTGTAGAGCATTTCCCCCTTGGTTCGAGCTAACATATCGCTCACTCGTTCGAAAGCTGTCTGTCCCCGACAGAAAGCGGAACCCGCAGTTCTGCACTAGAGGTCACCAACCATCTCCAAAGCCGCAGTCCAGTCGAAAGCTGAGAAAGTCGTCTCAGACAGACAAGCTATGCCGGATCTGGCCGTCTTGCTAGTCTACACTACCTAGGACTACACTAGGTAGGCTGGACCCTTGGCCCTTCATGGTCTTACCTAGGCACACCCCTCCCCCGATCCTGTTCACTTTGGCTAAGATGAACAGCTTCTCCTACACGGCACGCCAAGGTACTTGTACTGTACAATTACTTACCTAGGTACATACTCTGCGGCATCCGTACCAAATCCACATCCCCCAGCGCCCACATTCAGCCCATAACTACCCAAGTAGCTGAGTACATGAACTACGTGCCGCAGGGAAGATCCTCGCATTGTTGAATGTGCAATAACCGTGGTAACTCGTGCGCGGCACTCCCACAGATCTCTGGAGTGAGATCGTGGAGGGCACCTGGGCGTAAAGAGGCTTTCCTTTATCTCACTTCATCTAGCTTCTCACTATCGACCTCTGCTTCGCTCCAACCAAGTACCGCTGTCCTGCTGGTCAACTTGCCTAAAAACTCGGGCAGTCAGACGACGACGGTATAATCGACGGGCACTCATCTGCTAACGGCGCAACTCCAGCAGCAGGTCCGCGATTTCTCCGAAAATTCAACAGCAAGGCGGTGACTCGACCCATCCAGAAAGTAACTAACTTGCCTCCATTAGAACCTGAAGCGGACTTCGCCGAGCCTTGCCGCTCATTTCTTAGGTTGTCCTTTGCGAGAGAATCTCGAAGCGGTGGGGACCTACCTAGGGGACGCATCTGGTTCGCACTTGCCTCCAGCACTACACTAGATTCTCAACGGGTGGCCGCTCGTTGCTGCACACGCGCCCTTGGGTGAGGTGTGCTGTGTCCATTCCTCGCACCTGCTGCTGCCGTTTTCTGCTGTTGCTGCTGGTGCTGCTGGTGCTGCCTTCACCAGTGCAGTTCCCAATCCAGTTTTCGTCACTGCATCCACCAACGCCGGCAACACCCGCAGCAGCTCGCTCCATTGGCGCTGTTATTCCAAAAGGAGAAGCGCAGACTGCTCCCTGCTCCCTGTTCGCTGGTCCGAGGCGTCAGTCCCTGAGACGCCAATTTCCAGGCAGAGCAGCAGAAGAAAGCCGTCCGGCTTGTTCTGCTTCTTGCTCCCTTTCAGCCCTCCCGCGCTAGCCCTCGCGGGGCTTGATGCCCCCTCCCTCATCACCCAACCCCCTGCTGAGTAACTTGGAACTACAAAGCACGAGGCACGAGGCACGAGGAGGCGCCATCCCAGACCGTTCAAGTACAAACACGCCACTGCATACGCTGCCGCCGCAAACGTTCGCTCCACAGGCAGCACGCAGAGTCAACAAGTCTCCAGTCAGTTACCGACGACGGCTTGTTCCTCGCACAAGCACACAATCTCACACACCCTTGCGGGCCTGGACCAACGGGGTCCCGATTCCGAGACCTCAACCGTCCAATAATCGGGACCAGCAGAAAGCTAACCCTGTATCATCCGGTGAGGATCGACAACCCAAGCATCCTGACGATGAGGGCTTGAAGAAATCCCATATTAAATGCCCCATTGCCCTTTGAATGCCTCTCCATCTGGCGTCGTGGCTTCAGCCCTCTCCGCCGTTCGAGCATCGCCCAGCACCGCCATCCACCGCTGCCTTTCCCAGACTTCAGGCGCCCAACCGGACCGTCAGCGAATACACAAGACCCAGAGCCTTGGGGCCGGGTAACGACGCCGCAACCCTCGTAAAGCTCGTGGTCTTGGTGTATTCTTGAGCCACGAGAAGCAACCAACCCTCGACTGTTCCGTATTTCAAAGGCACTCAGACGGCGCTGCGAGTCGCTGCGGCCTTCTATCCGCGGCCCTCGTGTCTGAAGGACAGCTTCGTCCGCAGGCGTATTATGGGAGCCTCAAGCCTCGCGCCTCGAAGACCGGCGGCAACGGGCCTGCCCACTTTTCCACTCCCACTCCCAGAGATACCAAGTACGCGATACCCCCGCTATGCACCTACAGCCATGAATAGCCCGAGTGACATAAGTCTTGTTGCCCGGAGGACTTCACCGTTGACCAGCACTGCTCCTCGGGCGCCTGCTTTGACCCCGTCCTCCAATGCTCCTGCTCCCCTACTATCCTCTGCCACTAGCACCACTAGCACCAGTACCACTTCTATTACCACCGTCACCACAAACGCCCCAAGCACCAGAGTTCTGACTCCCTCAGGAGCAGCGCACGACGGATTTTCAACGTCAGCCGCTCATAGCAGCGGTTCACAGTCCTCACAACCAGGAGGGCCGCCCCTCTATTACTCAAACCAGATGTCGGGCTCATGGCCTACGCCGGGCGGCACACAATTGTCGGCATATACGTACGCCAATTCGTCCCCCACGACTTCCAACTCAGGCTCCCTTTCACACCAGCCCTACGCTCGGGGGTCACTGTACGGGCCAGCATCCTCGACTCCGCTCCAGCACTATGGTGGTCGCACCTCAACTTCGGCCTCAAACGGGGAGAGCCTGCCGCCGCCGCAATCATACCAGGACCAGCCACACTTTGCTGGCACCATGGCAGCCGGGGGAGGAGGCGCTGGGGGAGGCGGAGGGGCTTTAGGGTCGCCACTGTCCCAAGCCCATGGTGGGCATCAGTCGTCGGGGCTCGCCCAACCCGCCCTCAGCACGCCGTCATCGAATGCAAACCGCCCAGGGACATCGGGGCAAAACACGCCGGGGGGCTCAGGTTCCATGCAGGACGGCAACCCCTATCGCCAACCGCCCACACCAACTAACCTTTACCCCCCAAGCTCGACATCCCATCAGAGCTCGTTCCCTTCGTTTACTTCGTCGTTGACGCAGCCGCCTCCGACGACAACATCGCCCGCGACCACCTCTGGGCAGATTCACCGTGGCCTCGGGTCCATTTCCGCAATGGCCCCGCCTCTGCACTTCTCGGGGGGTCGAGGTCCCGGGATATCACCACCCATGGTATCGTACGCGTCGTATAGCCAGGTCCCCGGACCGGTGCTGACCAATGTGCACCACCCCGGAGCTCCTCTCTCTATGGTGGGCGGGGTGGGCATGGGGGGCTACGGGCATCACCATCCCGGCTTACCCGCACACCATCTTTACGTCCACCAACCCAGCCCGCCCGGGCCGCCACAAGACCGGCCCTTCAAATGTGACGAGTGCAAGCATAGCTTCAATCGGAACCACGATTTGAAGCGGCACAAGCGGATACACATGGAGATCAAGCCTTTCCCCTGCGGCCACTGCGAGAAGGCCTTTTCGCGGAAAGATGCTCTGAAGGTGAGTTGCACACGTCGCCAAAGGACTCGCCTTTTCGTCTGTCTTTGAAGCCGCATTCCCACGTGTCACCAGCCTAGATCGCGATTTGCTAACTCGGTTTATAGCGCCACAAACTGGTTAAGGGTTGCGGCAGGGTGTCGCCCCCGGAAGGGGCCGAGAACAAGACCACGGATACCCGGGGATCGCCTCGAAACCATGGCGATGGGATGAGTGACGACAGAGAAGGCAGTCCCAGGATAAAAAAGGAGTGATATCTCAGGGTCCGACATTAAAAGTACCCTTGCTACGACGGCAATGGCGCCATGGGAGACGCATCACTCCACCCATCGCCGTCATCTGCTGAACAGGTATCCTTAACGATCCGTACCTCTCCCGAATCTCGGCAAAGAACGTGGACGTGCCAGCTGGCGGCGCCTTGCAGACATGCTTTCAGTCCAGTGCCAATCAACCAGCCCGTCAGGAGAAAGGAAGAGGGTTTGGAATGGTTCTTTGGAGGTAGCACGGTAGCTTTGGCTCTGAGGAATAACAGTAGGGTGTAAGGAATGCAATGGGACGATGGCGTTACTTTGTTTTGAGCAAGCCCAAAACATCTAAACCGGGAATCATCTTTTTACGACGGAGGAGCTGGGTGAGGTGAGGTGTCATGGACGGTTACGGGTGTACAGGGTATCCGGGGAGCACTAAAAGGGAGAAATTGGGTTTGGTGCTTGATTTGGTTGTTCTCTTCTTCATCACTTCGTTAGCCTCCTGCCTCGTTCAGGCCGGCATGTTGTCAGAAGGAAAATTTGTTTGCTTCTCCTCTCCACCTCCTTTTTTAGTTTTCCCTATTTTCCCCCTTTCATTGCTGAGCGGAGGGGAAGAAGGTGGTGTTGGCATCTTTGATACCATTTTGTTTCGTTTGATTCCAGTTTCTTCGCCTTGGGGTTTGGGTTCCGGTTTGGGTTTGGGTCCGGGTCTTCGTCTGGCCCCCTTATTTCCTGTTGTCTTCAAGATCCGGACGAGTTGCTGTGTTTGAGTATACACACGCACTTACCTATATGTCCGCGAGGTCTTCCTTTGAATCGGACGTTTATATCTATTTACACTAGCAACCTAACTGGCTAGCGGCCTGCAGTACAGTACAATACTCACTTCGAGATACCCTCTGTGATAAGCTGGGAGAACATGGTTAAGCAACTAGTTATTCATTTACTCTTGCTACACTATGCTTGTGCATGTAATGTGCTGTGCGTCAAAAGATAGGAGTAGGGGGGTTATCTCGATCACTGTAGGAGAGGTATACAGCCTACCTAGGTAGTTTGGCCGTTTAGCCAGCTACTAACGTCACGATTTGGTGCGGTGGGCGGTTGATTGTGGACCTACCCTTTGCTGCGCGGTGCTGAATGTTCTACTGTATGTACATACATACGTTATTCGAATGAGTATACGCACGCCACATATCGTCGTGTTTCCCGTAGTCGAACTTGGTGTAAAGGTGTTGTTCCCTGGTACTCCTACCGGTCCTAATGCTACTGTCATGTCTCGTCCCCCGCTGCTTCTTAAGTCAGACCGTGCGGACCCTGTCCCAGCTCGAACCTGGCTCCGGTCTTCGAAAGCCCTCACACCGAGTTCAACCAGGCCGAAGGTGCGTGCATGCTTACTGTGCTTATGCTTCTCGTCGGACAACACCAGAGACCTCCGGCGCGTTACAGATTCTAGCCTTTCGTTGGCTACTTGACAAACTGCCTTTCCGGCGGCTATCCCCTTCTTCGTTCTACATACGGATTACTAGATGGGTGATCGACGACTGGTCACAGCCCTGAATAGCCATAGACTTTGCAACTTAACCATACCAGTAACATGGCCGACGGACTGGAGATACACGCACTGAGCATGCCGAATTGGTCCATCCGTACTGTACTGTATACACATTGGGTTGCCGCCGCCACCATACCACCCAATAACCACCAGATCGGATCCAACTGGAACCACGAAGCCCTCAGCCGTGGCCTTCCGTGGTATGTACGTACAAGGGGTCCCCTGGCTGACACTGGGTACGGGGACAAGCCCTCTCCTCTTCCCGCTTCCTGTCCTCGTTTCTCACCCGGAGCACCAGCCATCCATCCACCCCTGCACAAGAATCGGAATCCTTTACCATTTACTCCGTACTGGTATTGAGATGATGGGGAGGGGAGCGGGGGCCTGGGGAAAGGAAGCCAACAAGAACCTATCCAGACCCGTTCTCCAGAGGGTCAAGAAAAGACCGCAGCCATTCGCTCCTTTCGGTTTTTCCTGCATCGGGGTTCTTGCTAATCTCACTAAGAAGGTTAGTTACCTACTTTCGGCGCTGCCGTCACACGGGTCCTATCTACCCTGTCTTGACGCGCCATGCGTGTTCCTCATGCACGTCAGGCACACGCAGTAACAAACTCTCAGGAGAGTCGCAAAGCGTATGCCGTAGGTAGGTATTGTATATACAATACATAACATTAGAGCGTCTCTTTCACACCAAGTCCAGGATCGGTGGGGGGGCGGTAAACAAAACTGCAGTAGCAGCAGTCGGTGTCACGTTGGTTTCGGCTTCCATTCTAGCGTTACGCTCTGCCATGTCTTCCAGTTGGTGTCCTTGACGCATTGTTGCTTTCCCTCCCCTCGACGTGTCTCTTCTGAACGGAGGTTGGTTCGAGATGTACTCGGGGATGACGGACTGCTGCATCTGCTGTATGCGGCTGACTGGCTGCAGAGGATGCTTCGCGATGGCTGTCGTCGACACTGAGGAGGGTGGCTACCTCGAACGGATCAAAGGGGTGCCCTTCTCTGCCAAGATTTGTCCTGGGTATCACAAGAGCGCTCCTCGACAGGCCTCGAAGCTAATTACTGTAATTAGTCGATAAGCAAACGAGTCGATCCCAGAAGTAGGAGAGATGAGCTGTGCACACACCGCAAAGTATGTGAAGACAAGCAGGCCAACGGGTCAGATCCATGACCTGGGCAGTTTCTATTAGGAATCGCGGTGAATTGGATGCATGTGCTGAAGACAACCCCCAATGCAGGGTCTTCTCGCGGACGTGAGCATGGGCCTGTCCCGCCACTTTTTGCACCTTCGCAGTTCAGCCTGGCCGGATCAGGAAATGGCGGCTGCTGCCGTCAAGCCAATATCCAGGAAACGGGCATGGGTGGTTCGGTGACGGAAACATGCGTACGCTACTGCATAGAAGCGTGAAACGAAGACTGGAGTACTGTAAGTGTTTTCAAGGGAAAGCAGGATTGATGGGTAACGTGCATGTCGTTGCCCGCCGCCCACTCCTCGCGCTTTGCTACAAGCCTTCCCCGTCTCAGGTCGCCCGATTCAGCCCGTCCCTGGGTGGCATCAAGGCAAATCCAGATGCTCGTTAACTTTGGTCGTCTGTCTGGAAGCATCCTTGGACGACCCGAGAGAGTGCGAATCAAGTTCGGGTCCAGTGTTTACTTTCCTGGCCACGGCCGTGAGCAACGAAACAAGGACGAGGACCAACGAGACCACGAGACCTTGGGAAGTAACTCGGATGACGCGGTATCCAAATTCGGCGAGTGCCATTGGTCAACCGCGGGACTCTCTTCCCTGTGACAGTTTGATGGAGGAGGTGTAGGTGTAACTAGGGGGCGTCCTTTGAAGGGAGCGATGCCGGGGCAGTCGGAATTTGCAGCCAACCATGAGTTGCTTTCCAGAAATGCACCCCCGAGCAGTTATCTTGCGGCAAGCTCAGCAGTTTTCGTGGCCACTCGAATATGGAGGACTTGGGCGGCCGGGATAACCTATGAGTGGTGTCCCCTGAACCGTGACTACCTCCTTAGGCCGGGAGACAAAAGTATTAACAAAAGGCCCAACCTGGTTGATATGCATACTGGCGGCGCCTGCAAGCCTCTCTAAGGCAGCCAGGCGGAGGAATAGACTGTTTGCTGACCGTGATGCCTGGTCGGGACCGGGGTTGGGGAGGAACGGCCAGGGGTCTCCGCAGATGTCTCTCTTTTAGGGGCCATGGTTCGTTCTGCCCCTTGGTTTAACAACTCCCGGGCAGGCGAGACACAACCTTATCGGTGCTCGGATGCCGACTTGGCGTTCACCCGGGCCGGCTGTTGGTCTTTGCGTCCCGTACACCATCGGGAAACCCCCGGAGCGGTCGTTTCCTCTCGTCAGGCCAAACCTCCAACTCCGCCAAGATGCCCAGCCCTCTCGCCTTCGGCCGCCCATAAACAATGGAGCATACCCAAGGTGCTCCTGTTCTTGACATGTCTTGAATCGGAACTCACGATCGAAGGGAAGAGCTAGATGTGAAACGACCTCAGGTCCCAAGCATTTGTTAAGTGGCGTGGGTTTCTAGCCCAGGAGATGGACGGAGATCCCCCATTTCAGTTTTATCGTTGCCGGCAAATGCAGTCAGGTAGAAGCACAGCTCAGAGGTTCGAAAGCAGATCTTCGTCGCGTGCCACAGCGCTAACCAAGCGACGGTACAGGATCTCATTCGTATTACGGATCCCGTCGCCGGCCGGGTCAATCGGGGCTTGTCGTCGAAATAGGCTCGTATGGGGCACCGGCGGTTCGGTTACGTCGCGCTCGGCGGGATGCCGGATGCCGTTGCATTAGGTTGCGGGGCACCTGTCGCAAGATAAAAAGGCCCGGGTGCAGTTGAAGGAAGGTGACATTGCAAGGTGTTACTGTAGCCTGCGAGCTCACCGTCAAAGGCTAAAAACAAACGTCCTTACACAGCAGGTTGCTGTTGCTTCCAAGACGAAAGCTGCATCGCGAGATACCCTGGCTAGGCGCTTCCCGCTCAGGGGTGCAGAAGTCGTCCGAGTAAAATTTACCTTCTCCTTGGAGGACTGACGACGCTCTGCACTATGGACGTGGTGAACAACCTCAGAATTCCAACAAAGCTGGCAATGCCATGTCTGGGACAACTTGTTATGTAGGTAGGTCTTGCCCTCTTCTGAGAAACGCAGCTGCTAGAATAGTATGTAGGATCCAGTCACGAAGTAGAATGAGATGGAGCTGGCAATCCAGTTTCAACCTTCCTGTGCGTCTCAGCCGAATCGCTTATCAAGACTTAATAAGAGTGCCGAGCTGAATCGGTAGTCGCCATCTTCAAGGTTGCTCTATTCGCCTGCCTTGCACAAGCCATCCGCTTCTGCTGGGAAAGGACTGACGGTCTGCACCCTCCACTTTGTTTTATACGCGATGTCTCCAAGTTCCTGAATCATTTAAGTAGCATGCAGTCTTCATGATGCTAATGCAGGTTACTAGTAGGTGCCATACATTTTTTCCGGTTCATCGAAACAGCCGAGCATGCAAAGGGAATGTACAATTAACTACAGGCCATCTCTGTCGAGAAGGAGTTGCGCCGCTTTTGAACACAATCAATTATCTACAGGTACAGTACAGTACGTCGACGAGGTCGACCAACCGACGCCTCAAGAGCAACGCTCTAGTGGGGCTATTTGTGCATTATCGGTGATCGGTATGTACTGTATGTATGTACCTGTACACCTTGAACCAACCTGATGCATTTGCCAAACCATCTAGGTACCTGGAGCAAGTTTCTCTCGAGAAAGCTTGCGGCTTCTAAGAATCAGGAATCAGCCGACCGGCTCCAGTTTCCTTGCGATTTTGCAAAGAGCCCTCTGTGATTTTTAGTGTAAGCGCTTCGCCCTTTCTTTGAGGCTACTCCGTAATTACTACTGTACAGTACTCCGTACAGTACTCAGCATACCCGCAGGGTGCGCCACAGACAGGACCCACCCCCAGATCGAGTGAGCAAGTTTCCGGGGTCTGGGTTTAACACGACAGCACTTTGCAACGGGAGGCGCACAATAGCATTGCCGTACAAGTACTTCACTCCAGCGCCTCATGCGTGATCTGCTCTCCCAGACATGTTTCATCCCAGCACAGAGACTTCGCTCTGCATGCCGATTTGGCTTCAAGCAAGTCAACTTTGCTATCTGGTGGATAGTGGACAGTTTCGGCGAGATTAGTCGATGCATGCATCTTTCCCTCAGCCCCCGATTTTAAAACATACCTAAGGACCCGACCTCCCCCACGTCGACGGCTAAACGGCAGTTGAGCAGAGAAGTACGGTCGACGAGGAAAAGCAGCGAGGACAGGTGCCTCGTCTGTTGCCGGACGGCTTACATTCCAAGCCTCGTTGGACATACACAACCACTACCCCCTCCAAGAGGAACGCCCAATCCCCCGAGAGAAAATGGACGCCTACGGGATATACCCCAGACACGGCGACCATGTCGCCGAGGCGGCGGCGGCAACCACGGCAGCAGCAGCGTCGGCACACTCGCATGATTCCATGGCGGGCATGGACAGCGGCTCCTCCGCACACTCGTCGACCATGATGTCGGTCTTCCAAACGTCCATGAGCACGGCGCTGTACTCGAGCAGCTGGACACCTACGACGGTGGGCACGTACGCAGGAACTTGCATCTTTTTGATCTCGCTGGCCACCGTTTTCCGCGGCTTGCTGGCCCTCAAGGCGTGGCAGGAGCATCGATGGCTCGACGCCGAGCTCCAGCGCCGCTACGTCGTCGTCAACGGCAAGGCACCCCTGGCCGAGGCGCTCAGTCGCGACTCGCTCGCCAAGCAGGCCCACCTCGTCCTGAGTGAGAACGGCGTCGAGGAGAATGTCCTCGTCGTCCGCAACCGCCCCGCCGCCGCCTTCGCCAGGCCCTGGCGGCTGACCGTCGACCCCCTGCGCGCGCTGATCGATACCGTTATCGCCGGCGTGGGATATCTGCTGTGAGTTCCTTTTCTCTCCTTGTGCTCCCTAGTGCGACGCGAGCGATACGGAAAGCTAATTTGTATTGCAGTATGCTGGCGGTCATGTCTATGAATGTTGGTTATTTCTTGTCCGTGCTCGGTGGCACTTTTCTTGGGAGTCTCCTCGTGGGGAGATTCATCAACTCGACAGATCATTAGACTGGGCGTTATGGGTCGATTTCACAGGTTCTGGAGTCATGGCGTGGACTGGCATTTTTGCTTATACCGGTAGGATATTTCTAGCGGGCGGGCGCAGTGTGTGAATGTCAGCAAAGCTGTTCCGAGGATTCTACGTGCGTTACGGAACCCCTTTTTTCCCCTTTTTCTTTTCTTGTCGCTGTCTCAACATCGCTCACCTCTTGTTGCCATGGCTCGTTGCTGTGCTGGGGATGGCCTCCAGGACCGGGAGTACCGTTACTTCAAAAATGCTACAATAGAGAAGGGGGTGGGGAAACTTGCTCAAATCCGCGCACGCCTGAACCGGCTTCCCCACACCGGTGCCAAGACGAACCATCGGCCGCCTTCGGATCCGCCCGGAAGCCCCGTCTCTCCAAAACGACCCGGATCGGCCAGTGTCCGGATGCCGGAACGCCCTTGCTGTGGGTGGATGCCGGCGGATCGGTTGACGGAAAGGCATGATCCTAAGCATTTGAACGTCAAATTCCCTTGGCCTATAATTCGATCGGTAACGCCCAGAGTGGAAGAGTATTTGCAAACAACCAGACCTTCATTTGGGGTGAGAAGACAAGAAACGCCATTTATGCTCAATCAGCTTGCTGTAACAAGTAACCATCCAGCCGAGCGACATAGTATGGCATGGTGCCTCACATACATATGACTGAAGCTTGCAATTCCTGACCTGAAGTCTTCGTGATTCTCCACGTTCAACAAGTATATCACTTATTACCTACCATCTTCCCTTCTACACACGCTACGTTAGACCTAGCGGAATATTAGACAAAGACTCGGAGCAACCCCGAAACAGACATTGGACGTTGGGCACTTTCACACTTTCACTAGGAACCCCCCGGTCAACTTCTCGGTTTATAACCAGCATGGTTGCATACAACTTACATTTTCAACCAGCCCCATTCGATCTCCGCGCACACGCTCGTGTTACTCCTTCCACGATCCCGCTGCGTGTCTCTCCAGCATGCTAGCCTTCCTTATCATAAAGCACTTGGGAGGCTGCCAACCCGATATCGATCTTATTGGGAGCCACTTTATGGGTGTGACCGGTTGGCCTGCTGGCCCCTGCCCAATCGCTCCCGTCACTTTTCCCTTGTCGGCATGAGACCCGGCCTGTTAATCAGTCAAGGCCAGAGCTTGATAGTGGCTTCCATTCAATCCACGGAATCTTAGACTTACGACTTCAAAAGTGATAGGAGCACAAATGTGTGTGTTCTCACCACATAGTACTAGTACGTGCGTAGTAGTAACTTAAACCTGCACATGTTTCTCTCCCACCGCAGTCCAAGTCAGAGTTAGAGCAACCCAATTGTTGTCCAGCCGCTCAGATGCAATTCGTCAGCCCAGCTCGTCGTGGTGATCAGGTTAGAGTAGGTAGGTATCTGACAGCTAAGATCTGTAACAAGTATTTGAAGTTTTTTACCGCTTAATTTCATAAAAGCGTACCAGGCTTTTAGCCCTGGCCTGTGGACACGGTCCTAGACAAACCACCGCAAGTACACCCACTTCTCGTGATAGTCTGGGAATGGAATCCCATAGGTATAGCCATCAATATAGGGGATCCCTACCCAAACTGGCAGTTCTCTGATTCAAGAGGTAAACGCTATTATAGTCCAAACAGGAAATATCTCCATCAGAGCACAAAATTCCTATGCCTGGATTGGAAAAAGGTTTGTTGGATGACGCACAGCGGGATCTGCCGACATGACTGACAGATGACAGGATAGTAGACCACTGCTAACGTCCTTCCCAACCAAGAGGTCCCAACGCACGTGCCCAGACTCCCAATAATGGCAGGAGAGCGGCATTCGGCTTTTTAAGGTTAGCCAGGGCGGCTATAACCGCTTGTCTATCCCAACGTTCTGGATTCAATCCCGGGCATCTGGCTGCACTGTAGTTCATAGGCGAGGGTCGCGTAACCCGGGCGTTGTGGTCATATAAGAGCGTGGTATTGCAAAGTGTACGAAAAAGCGCACTATCATACAGGTGGCAAAGGCAACGGCATCCTTATGCCGGCTGTGGGCTGTCTCGCTGCGCCGTCACTCAAAGCAGTTTTACGAAGCTCCGCAGGCATACCCTCAGCCGTTTTCCACTTCTAGACGAGTAAAAGTAAGGTGGTCAGCGTTCGCCAGCACACGGATGGCCGGATAGGACGTTATTTAACTGATGAGCCAGGACGGGGATGAACAGCCCGAAACCACAGAGTGATAAGCGTGAAAATGCGCCACCGAGCCATCAAATTCGTTCCCCTGTCACCGGACAAATTGCCGGTATCGCCCCTCAACTCCCTTCAAGCTGATGTTTCAATAGTGATCATGGGTCGTTGACTTCGTGCCGTCACAACTTCCAAAACCGTCCGATAAATCACCAGGTACCCATTCGGGAAATGCGAGCCGTTGAATAGGCGCTGCCTCCGATGGCAAAGAATGTGCGGACCAATGTGCGACCAATCCTCATTGATCCGAGTGCCAATGAGACTTTGTTTTGGCCCTCATCGCTGACCACCCTTGATTCCTTCAGCGTCCCCAAGTATGTACGAGCAGAGAGCCTGCCCAGGCGAGATTCCGGGCGCGTCGCGCAAAATTTTGCGTCGGCGCTGGCTAAACCCGTTTGGCTTCTCCTTTTGTTCGGTGGAGATATGTTATCGGGGACTAGGGTGATGTCGACCGAAGTGAAAAGACGGGAAAAGGACCGTCGAGAAGGAGAAAATGGCAAAAAGAGATGGAACGAGCAGCAGAGAGACCCCCAATCAAACGCCAGGCCAGACGAGCCTCGATAAATGGTAAGACCATCCTAACGATGTCGGGCCGAGTAAATGACATTTCACAAATGCATTAATGCTGGGTATTTGGCGCACGAGCTAAAGTCATGGTAGAAGCCGACGGGAACGGTTATGACTGGTGACCGGCGTGCTGCTGCAGGCCAGATGGCGGCATGTACTGCCCTCCCCGCTGTTGTTGCACATAATTGGAGTAGGCGAGCGCTTGCTGGGGGTCCATACCGACGCCGGGCATGTAGCCGGGATGCATGGGTCCCTGCGGCATCGTCGGCCGGTTGGGCTGGGGAGGCAGGTGGGCGCTCGTCGGCTCTTCGGGAGAGTCAACCGCGTTGG
Source organism: Canariomyces notabilis (assembly GCF_033297395.1). Lineage (NCBI taxonomy): Eukaryota > Fungi > Ascomycota > Sordariomycetes > Sordariales > Chaetomiaceae > Canariomyces > Canariomyces notabilis. The sequence continues at coordinate 1,565,689 of NW_027041823.1, forward strand.
AGTCGTCTACACCATTGTCGTTCCCGGCGGGGGGCTCGGGCGCGTTCAGGCATGCCTAAACCCCGTGTTAGTCGCGAAATGTGGATGCATGGTGCTTGTGTGACAATGGATCGAGAATATCCTACCTGGATTAGGTTCTTGCCCTCCGCCTTTGTGACGAGAGGCTGCAGCTTTGGCGTCGTGAAGGTGTAGACAAGACCGGTCTCTGACACGACCAGAAGCAGAACTTGAGTGCCAGTCAAGACTGACAACTCGTAGGCCTGGTGCACGCGGCTTCGAGTCAGCGACTAGTCCACGTGGAGGCAAATGGGGAAAGAAGCGCGTTGTAGACAAGTGCAAGTGCACCAAAGCCCGCATTGTTTTGTTGATGGGACTATTTTGGCAGGCGGCAGGAGTTCGGATGACGGCGACAAACCTTCTTCATGATTCCAGCCTTGCGCTTGGAAAACGTGATGTGGCGGCGCGACTTGTCGCTAATGAACTTGATTTCAATCTTGCGGCGCTCGCGGCCACCCTTCTCGTCATCGTCATCGTCATCATCGGCCGTGCTGGGACGGGCGCGCTTGATGCCGCGATTTTCTCCGACACCAGTGTTGCCGTTGCCGACCGAATGTGGCTCGTCGAGCTCGGTTGGCGAAGTTTGGTCGTGTTGGTCAGTGATGTCGGCCATTTTTATTCCCTTGAGGTATCACGAGATACGAAAAAGGCAAGATGGTGGAGATGCTGTTTTGAGCGTTGTGCCGACGGCCTAGACTTGATCTGGCGTTGAGCGGAGAGGACGCCTTTTGTCGCAGAACCTGGTTGGGTGCTGCACTGTATCGAGTTTGGTGTGCCGGCCGAGGGAAGCGAGGAATCACACGCTTTATTTTTATTTGCCTTGTCAGGGTGTCCTGGACCACCCAGGTATTTTGCGAACGGCTGTCTTACTGACGAGGAAAAAAGATAAGAAAGGGGGTGCAGGTTTCTGGCAATGAAACACAGAGTCCGTTCCCTCTTTCCTCTTTCCTTGCACGTCTCCTCTCGAGAAACTGTGCAGGCCCAGATGGAGGCGTCAAGAGGACAGAGTACGTTTTTTGGGTAGCTGGTTCCCTGTCAGGGACAAGCTTCAGATGTCAATTGTTAGACGCACCTTGACTGAACGGGTTTGGTGAATGCGGAATGGTTGAAAAGAGAATAGCGAGGTGGCCGGTGGCACGCAGGCTGCGGGCCGCGACCAGGCAGTTAAGAAAGGAAGGCGGGGAGTGGCGGGTCCTCAACATTGCACGGTGCGAATGGAAGGGCGGTTCTTACAGGCTGGTCAAGTGGGGAACCTGGAAGGCAGGAAAAGGCGCTAAGCAATGGCGGGACTCGGGAGCGGGCTAAGTCTGCGCCGTACTGCAGCTGAGGTGAGGGCTGGTTGATGAACCATTCTCGAGACTGGAATTACATGACGATCTCGGGACACCACAACGGACATGGCCTCCAACATACATCTAAAGCTCCTGCCATCTCTTTCTGCGCGGATGATTAGTAGTTGGAGCAACCCAGTTTTGTAACTTCTGTTGGTGTGAGCGGCCGATTGACCGAGACCAAGATCAAAGGTCGGCTTCGGTCTCTATCGCCGGTGGTGTCGAGGGACTCGGCACCGCTGAAGATAAAGCCTACAATGAGGAGCGTAATGTATGAACACAGCTACCTGACGGATGTTGTATTCTGCAGCTCTGCAATTCTATTGTCAGGGGTTCCGTCAGCAGGGTCCTTCACCCACCCAATTTTACACTAACTTACACGAACGAAGTCGAGTCGTTACTCGTTAAGTTACTACTAGTAAATGTCGGCTAGCACAGTTTAGACACAGTGCACGCTACGGAGGTTGGGGCCAAAAGTCTTTGGACTGCCAGCATATGTGGGTCCGCCCAATGCACAGTGCACACAGTACATACGTCTAACCAGGGCACTCGGCCGCTTCAGCGACTTCTCGGGCATAAGAGCCTTGGCTCAGCGTACCCAGTACGCTAGCTTACAGCGCTGACTCAGCAACCAAGGCCCTCAATGAAATACAGTGCGACACGACCAGAAGTTGGCATTTCGTACGTGGAGCCAAAATGCACTAACATTCCAGTCCAAAGACTTTTGGCCCCAACCTCCGTACTGTGATAAGAGCCAAGCTGCATGCCCCCTCGCTCCAGCACAGGTGGCACCCGGAGATGATAGGAAGGAGATCAGATTGTGGCCAGTGCAAACAGCGCGTTTGTGGGGAAGAGCGTTGGAGACCGCACTGGCCTTCGCGTTTTTCTTTCGAGAGAGCAAACGGAGACAAATTCATCTTTGACAGAAAGCGGAGGACACGCACCGGAGGACGCGTACAAAGACCTCGTCCTGTTTATTGCGCGGAATGCTTCCGGCAGGGCTCTTGCAGCGATGCTTCGTACATGAGAACCAAAATTCCAGTGGCCGCGCGAGTCTGCATGGGAGGTCCAGTTCGCCGAGAAATGTGAGTGTGGGGTCTCACGCCGCTGTCTCGCACACATTTGCTGGGCCTCATGTCCGCAGTCAACCGGCAGCCCGTGTCGCCAGCACGGCCCTGTCCACTGACCTGAGCCTGGTGTCACGGTGTGCAGGGTACATAGACCACGACACAGGGATGTTCAACAGGCCGGAGCCACTTTGGTTCCCATTGTCCAATAAGGGGCTCTCCGCCCTGTCTCGCGCATCTCATCCTCATCAGAGGATGCAGGTGTGGGTGAGGAGAACAAGAACTATCGAATTTCGAAGCATCCTTCCCCACCACACTCCAAGAGAAAGTTGTGCTGCGAGTCTGGTCCGGCCGGCTTGCGGTTTGCGGCTTTCGAGAGCTTGACAGTGACAGAATGTGACCCTAGCGGGGCACCATTTTCCGGAGGGCGATAGTTGCGTAGGACATATAACTCCGTAAGTCACTGTCCACGATACGAAGATGGCGGCTGATTAATGAATGAACGTCCAGCTCCTCGGTTCAATAATAAGATCATTAACGTTCTGATACCAGACGCTCAGGATGACAGGCTGGGCCGACTCGCACTCGGCACTCCGAGTGTACGGATAGTGCAAACGATACTGGCAAATAGAGACATTCCTACTCCGTAGAGTTCTCGGTCTTAACAAACGATCGCCCTTCTCTTGACTAACATCGGACAACGGCGCTGATGGCTGACGGGACTGGTACATACATACATCGGGGTCACCGGCCCGTGCTTACCGGGGCGTCGTAGCATGGGCTCATGGCGTGTCTCGCAAGCGTGGATGGAGGGGCTCGACAGTTGACCGACTAATGGCATGTAAATGTAAGAGTAGGTTAGCGGGCTCTTGAAATTTAATGTAGTCCAGGTTGTGTAAAGCTAGAGAAAGATGGTGATGGCTTCACGGGAAACGGCGTTGCTCGATCCACACATCTGGGACTGTGGGCAAGAAAAGAACGAAACTTGAAGGCCACATATTATGTGGGAAGTGTGCGCTGATTGGCTTCCTGCGGCTGGACGGGCTCGGACAGGAAAGGTGCGGCCGTTGAGCGGTTACAGCAGAACACACAACGGACTGTGTAAGCCGAGTTGCTAGTGGACTAACGTTATGTATCAACTTGCTAAGGTACGCCTTGCTTTGTCAGAGAATAGTCAAAGTTGAACTAAAATCGACCATCTATAAAGTTACGATCTATATTCTAGACGAGATCTCGTCCTGGAGATAAGATCCAGATCAACAAAAGTGGATAGATGGCTTGCTAAAAAGGAGAGAACCACGAGCGAGAGCTTCTCCTTATGGAATGCAGCAGACTTCTTATTGGTAGATTTTGCTGATCCTCGCGGCATGGTCGTGCTCCAGTTGCCAGACTCTCCCAACCAATCATTAGCTAACAACCTGTCTGGATCCAGTGGATGCTGCGAACTCTTTTCAAGTTGGCGTGGTTGAGTGCCGTGAGGTTTACAATAACTTAATCATGAACAAACCAGTATTGATGAACTGCATTTCCTTTCTAAGGATCAAGGGCTTGGGAAGCTCTCATTCCCTAAGCATAACATTTGAGTCCATGCGCTTGCTAGTGTAAAGCAACGTTAGAATGATAGTTACTCCGTACAGTACTTCGAATACCAGCGTCTAGGTAATCTCACAGCTCTGAGAATACAGGGTCTCGAAGATGCTCACCCAAGGTGCAAGACCTTCGTCCACAAAGCAGGAAATGCTATACGTATCAACACACATCGATGAGTGGTTGTTGCGGCATGCGAGTCACTAACAAGCGTGCGCAGATCTTGACGTTAGGCATGCTGTGCAAACCTCATACCTATAAGATATGGCTTTCTATCGCGACGACTTGACGTTAGTAGGCGATAACTTTACACTACGTTACCTACTAACTCCAACATCATGAAGTACCTTAGGCTCGCCTGATAGCTCTGTCTTTTCCCTTCATAATAAAGGTCGTGAGGGCAGGCTGCCACAGGGCGGCTACTGGCTGTGTGCGGGGTGACGCCTCCCTGTCTCTGCGGGGCCAATCCCCCCATGGCTGCTTGAGGCGACCCTGGTCTCTCGACGCCATCTGAAACGGTTCCCGTCAGGGACCATGAATCGAATGGAGATTTGCGAACAGCCTTTGCGGAAGCCCTTCCTTAACACAGAGGCAAGGAAACTTGACTCGCACACAAGTGGAGCAGAAATCGCGTGGTTTGCTGTCGCATTTCAGGTGCTGGGTGGTAATGTCGTACGTACAGTAGGCTGCGTAGTTCATTGGCCCCCTTGCCAGGGCAGGCCGCTTCTCTCTCATCTCAACCACACCAACCACACCCGATTCACACTCCTTTTGTCTTTCCGTTTCTCTCCCCCATTTGGATCAAGAAATCTAGGTAATCGGTGCCGTGGCTTGAAGCCCGAGCAACACGTCTTCTTTTCTCTGACTGTCTTTAATTCTATCGTTTCTTTTATCCCGTTGCTACTTCCTCGTGTCTCCGGCGCGAAATCAGCGACTGCCCGGCGGGCTCGCCATCGAGTCTTCTCCCTTCGATGCCGTGATACTGTCGACTGTCTTTTCATCCATTCGCTCTTCACGCCGTACTATTGATCAAGAATCCGGGATTGCCGGCCGATTCTCGTCCGTTTCATTCTTTGCCAGGACATCACCTGTGCATTATTAACGACGCCGGTCGTCATCACGCTGTGGAGGGGCTCATAACGGGAAGGAAAAAGAATAGTTGAATATTTAGGGGTTCCCCAAACAGGCCCGACAAGATGGTGAACAAGGTGCAACTGGTCTACATGATCATCGATGGCCTCTTCCTGCTTATGGGTATCTTCATCCTGACTTTCTCCGTCGTGGTTGGGAACATCCGGAATGAGGTGCCTACCGATGGGAGACAGGCGGCGAGGAATCTCTTGTACCAGAGGTTTCCCTTGGAAGGTCAGTGACCGGGTCTATACTGGATGGTAAAGAGAGCCTCGCTAACACCAGCTACAGCGGGAATTGCAAACTCCGTCTTTGTCTTCATCACCTTCATCTCGACCCTCCCCGGATTAGCGACACACTCGCGACGCTGGCTCAAGCTCGGCGGCTACCTCACCGTCATCTGCGCCATATTCAGCATGGTTGTCGGCTTGTTCCTGTGGATCCTGACGCTGAAGACGCGCAAAGATTTCGAGCCGCTCTTCACTTCGCAGCCCGACGAGGTCAAGAGCCTCATGCAGACGGCAGTAAGTTTTGCCTTGACCCACCCTTTTAAAATGGCGACCCTTGGACTAAAGCCCACAACCCAGTTTGAATGCTGCGGCTACATCAACAGCGAGACCTTCCCCTTCTTCGTCACCGACACCACCTGCCCCAGCAAGGCGGCCGCCGCCCTCATGCGCGGGTGCGCCGCACCCATCACGTCGTTCGCCAACGTCTTCATCGACAACATTTTTACCGCCCTGTTTGGCATCGTCGGCATCGACGTCATCTTCATTATGGCCACGGCCTGCCTGTTGAAGGAGCGCAAGGAGAAGGAGCGGTTCCGGCATATCGACGAAAAGAGCGGCGCTGGGCGGATCTGAAAAGGCGGGTTGAAAAGAGGATTTCTCCTGTCGCCAGGGTACGAAGGAAGGGCTTTCCGGGTCCTGTTTGAGTACCCATGCTTGCGGCTCAAACTGCGCGACCTCGAACTGATACTAGGACTTGTGTCGAGGGAAAGGTCAGAGATCCCGGCGAAGTGTTTGGGTAATCGATTTTCTGGGACAGAATCTTGGACATATGAAAGAAGGAGGAGAATCACTCAATTTCAAGTGCCTGGCGGTTGGGTCTCGCCTGGAGCGTTTTTATCCTTGTCACACTCTATTGCTTGTAGAGAGCGTTTGCACGAAACCATAAACGTGCACATTGTAAAGATACCAGCTGCTTTCAAATCTGTCACGATGCAATAGGAGTCATGCTCTGCAGTACCAGACTGCCAAGTAGGTTGTGCGTAAAACAGATTATAAATACTCCTGTTCCTGAACCCTCAGCTTCTACAGGGTCTATCCAACAGGTATTATGGTATTATTATGCCTGTACCAAGGTACCAACCTGCCGCCAGCGTGTCCACATCCAGGTATCATAATCAAGATCAGGACAGACTCAAACAGCCCAAAAACGTCCGATGCATTATACGTAACACCCCGGTATACCGGCCCTCACCGAAACAGATGCCAAAGACGAACAGAAAGAGGATATAGTCGTATGCAGCGCTATCAATGACGATCCTCTTCACCGACTAAGAAAGGAACAAAACCCTGTTGCCCTCTAAACAGGGGAGTCACCCAGCCTCTTACTACTTGGCCTTGACTCAGGCCCCCAGCTGGACCTCGAATCCAGCGGTGGCGGCGGCGGCATGGGAGGCGGCGATGAAGACAACAAGCCCTCCATGGAAGAAGGGCCGGCGTGAGCCTGGCCCTCAGCAGGAGGATCTCTATACGCCGGGAAACCGGTCTGGGGCAGGTCCGCACTCCCTAGCGGCCTGCTGCGTGGTCTATTCCCCCACCACCGCCAGCCCCAGAAGTTCCTAGCCGAGTCTTGTAGTTGGAATCCACCAGAGGTTTTGCGTCCGGTGCTCTTCCGCGCGGTGAAGCCCGGAAAGCCGGTTGACCTGCGCCTCCGCTTGAAGTTCCTCCTAGGTGTTGAGAGTAGGAGAGGATCCGTTTCTTCAACGGCGGCGGTGTCAGCGGCAGCATCGCTGCTGGACGACGGTCCGAGGAACGCCGACGGATCTCTGGGACCGGGCAATGTCGTTGACCGCCTCCTGGCAAACGAGGGAGATACCGAATCTGGCGTATTGCGATCCTCGAGTTCGTCCCATATCTCGGCTCGCTCGGTCCACCGTGACGAGATCGTCCTCGTAGACCGCGCCATCGACCGCTGTCTTTGTGGCGCGGGAGTGGTAGACGACCGGGTTATTTCTGAGGGCTTGGCCGGTCGGAATGTTTGATAGCTGCGCTGTGTTGGTAGTGCGTTCTCCTCGTCTTCACCGAGAGTAGGGTGCAGTAGGAGCTCCTCTTCTTCTTCCTCGCCCTCTGTGTCTTCGACGAGGCCTAGGCCTGGAGCCAGGGTCGACTGCCCAACTCCAGGAGTGTGCTGCTCGTCACTAAGGCGCCACGAGAGCGCAAGGACACCGGAAAGGAGGATAACAGTGCCCAAAGCAATCAGGCATCCATGTAACGGGCTGATGAGGTCGGTTTGGCGGAAATAGATAAGGCCATCCATGATCGCAATGATGTTATAGACGCAAAATATTAATGGGTAAAGAACAGAGGTTGAGACTAGCTTGAGTCCCCGGTGAAGGTAGTAGAGCTGCGTGAGAGCGAGGATAACCAGGCCGAGAACTAGCATCCACGACTGCCAGTGGACGAACTGGTTATCACCGTCGGCGATAGTCCTGACAATCAGCTCGACGGCAGATTTGGCCACCAGCAGGGAGTGAGCAGACAATATGCCGCTTATGCACCCGTAGGCGAAGCCGCGCGCAAGGCGGAACCGTAGGTCCTGCATCAGCGTCGTCAAGTTGCTCACAAGCTCAGTCGCGACTGCGATGCCAATGACAATGACCGCCTGGAACGACATCCAGAGCACGAAGGGGCGTCTCCCCAGCAAATCCAACAGCTCGCTCAGCGTGTGTGCCGGCGAAGGGATCGCCCCAAACACGGCGATTAAGACGGCTCCGCTGCATACCAGCATGGTCCCCCACAGTGACCACCTCGTAAACGGTTCTCCTAGTATGAGCGTGGCGCAGATCGAGTTGAACACCAGACCTGAGGCTTGTAACGTCGATAACACCGGTAACGGGAGTACGGATATCTGCACCGAGCTCCCGAGCACGTTGGAGATGATGAACATGGCCATCCCCAGCTGCCACCTCCTCCTGCGGTAGGGTGGTCGCCTCACGTCATAGGGCACTTTCTCGTCTTCGAGGATGTGCGATTTCCGTTGTAAGGTGAGGCCTAGACTCTGAACACTTGTGGACAGAAGACCGACTACAATGCCGAGCTGTCGTTGTACCGCGCCTGTTAGCATCTGCATAAGCGTAACGAGGTCAAAGTGTCCCAACTTACGGCGATGCTCCCGCCAGGGGATATGCCGCCGATGAGCCCCATTGCGCCAGTGAACAAGCAGTCATCTGGCAGCTGAGGCAATGGGCGGTGTCCTATCGCGGTGGCATGGATATGGAGAAACAGATCCTCTGAAAACGCGACAGCACAGGGTCGAGAGGTGGGCGAGGGGTATAATTTCGGGGTTGCTTCGAACTCGATAGGTGGTAGGCTGAAGACGATCGCAAGCAGAGATCACGACTAGAGAATGCTGGATAGCTTGGACTTTGGAAGACCTGCCCCGGTGTCCAACTGATTGTTTCGACGGCCGGAAACGTCACTCAATGATCAACAGTCGCTTTTCGGCACTTGATGAGGATGATTGTCTGTCGTGAGGGCTTGCGTAGCGTTCATCCGGTCCACGGGATTGCAGGGTGCGATCATGAGGCGCGGATGCGGGCCGCACTGGGGACGGAGGGGGGTTGTCCCTAAAGGTGGCCTTAAGACGGCCTGTCGCGCCGGGTGCGGCAGCAGTGTGAGACAGGCGGGCCGTAGGGGTCTCCAATGTCAGTTGACTAAGGCATCGGCCTTAACACAGCAAATGTAGGAGACTGGCTGCCAAAGGGGGATAATGATACGAGGACTTGTGAGACGCAACGAAGAACCTAGGTAACCTTAGAATGATGAGCTACCTGAGAAGTAACTCTGGGACTTCTCAGGTGCTCGGGTTGCTGTTCGGCGGCTGAAGCGTTAGCTGCTGCTGGTGGTCCCTAGCACAACCTCTGACGCCAGCACAGATGTCACTGGTGGCGCCTGTGGGGGTTGGAAGTGGATTGCAGCACTCATCCCTTTAACCGTGGAATTGGCCTATTGCTTGGCGCCCCATAAAAACTTGGTGAACTTTCCTCTCACGCGTTTCTACGTGTCTGGGCTGAGGAAACCAGTTAAATTCACCTTGAGGGTGTAGCGATTTGTACAGATTCACGTCTTGGCGGCCGGAACAGAGCTCAATTGGCCAGATTCGCGTTTTGCCAAGAAATAGGCCAATTTCACGGTTAAAGGGATTCACCGCCGCAGCGCGTTGAGCTTCATGTGTGGCTCCAACTGCCTTCCAAGGACTCGGAGTGGAGGTTGTGGCGGGGATTATCTTATCAATGGATGCAGAGGGGCATTGTGGCTGGTGCTGCTGGACGATCCTTGCTGAGTGGATGTCGCAGCTGTCAGCCTGCGCCATGGCCAAGGCCGTGTAGCTGGAGCTGCGTCAACTGGACTGTTGGTCGACGACATCCATCCTCGAACCTTCAGCACAACACTGAGCATAGCAACTCCGCGAATCGCCGAGCATTCTGTACTAACTTCAACCCGGAAACTGTTTTTCTTGCCATCCCTCATCGACATAGCCATAGTACATCCATCCTGAACCCCTTCGAAGCCTGAATCTTGACTTATCGCTATCAGCGCCGCACTTGCAGCTCCCCCTCCTCCCTCAAAAGGACCCTATACGACCCAAACCACCCTGATTCTCCCAGCAACCACTCGCCCAAGATGTCGCAAATTCACTCCTTGTCCGATGACCAGGTACGGGGAATTCCCTAGCACCAAGCTTGTCCCACCGCACTATAGCAGCGCAGGTGGAAAGTTTCCCCCTTCCACATCCAGACCGACGACAGCGACGACACAGCCATGGCTAACACCGCGACCCAACGAACAAAAAACAGGTGATGCAAGAGTTGCGCAAGATGACAGCCTTCATCAAGCAAGAGGCGGAAGAAAAAGCGCGCGAAATCGAGATCAAGGCCAACGAGGAGTTCGCCATCGAAAAGTCCAAGCTGGTGCGGCAGGAGACGGACGCCATCGACAGCGCCTACGAGAAGAAGTTCAAGCAAGCTACTATGTCGCAGCAGATCACGCGGTCGACCGTCGCCAACAAGACGCGACTGCGCGTGCTGGGCGCCCGCCAGGACGTGCTCGACGGCATCTTCGAGGCTGCCGAAAAGCGCTTGCCCGAGGCCACCAAGGACCCGAAACGCTACGGGTCCATCCTTAAGGATTTGATTCTCGAAGGCTTCGCCATCATGAACGAGCCCAATCTGCAGATACGCGCTCGTAAGGCCGATTACGACGTCGTCCGCGCCGCCATCGACGCGGCCGCTGCCGAGTTTAAGGGGATGGAGTCGGGCATGGAGGTGAACGCGACCATTGACGAGGAGGATCCGCTGCCAGAAGGATGGTAAGTGACAGTTGTGGCCTCTTTCCTTGCATACTTGACCTCCCAATGCGTTAGGCGGGCACTAATGCGGACGTTTCTTCTCTCGTGCAGCGCTGGGGGTGTGGTCATCGTTGGTGGCCAGGGCAAGATCGACATGGACAACACATTTGAGACCAGGTTGCTTCGGCTCAAGGAGAGCTCGCTACCGCTTTTGCGCGAAGCCTTGTTTGGGAAGAACCCTAACCGCAGGTTCTACGACTGAAAGTCGGGAGCCGCGATGCACAGAAAACCTATGCTTTATTTATTCATGCCTAGGGGCCATGATCACGATGAGCGTTCACCAGATTGCGGGCCCGGCATCTCCAACAACAAGCCTCATTTAATGTACATATATAACGCAATGCCGAGCCAAGCCAAGCCGATATGGGAAACGGGAGGGTATCTCTGGAGGTTTGCATGTACATAGAAGACGGATGGAGAGTCCATCATGCAAAGAGCCAAGGGATGACTGGTATCATGAATTATAAGCTTTTGCCACTGATAGCGGCTTGAATCACTTCTTGGCTTGAGTCCCCTTCCTAACCGCTGCATGTTGTTTTGAATGTCGAGAAGGCTCCAACTAGCCCTCCCGTCCCCTTTCAGGCGTTTTCGGCGCGGGCTGATTCTTAGCCAGGAATTTCGTCATAAACTGCTGCTGTCTAGGCCGCTCAATATCATCTTCGGTGGGCTCAAGGCCAAAAATATCCTCTTTGGGAGGCGGCCGGGTCCGGACCACGTGCAGGAGCTTGCGTTCGAAATCCCTCAGCTGCACACGAGCTTCCAGCCTCGACATGTAGGCGGCCCCTTGCTCATGGATGTTGGACCATATGAGCTTGATCCTATGCGCCACCTCGTCCACGTCAGCGTTGTACTGTTTAACGACGTCCGGGCTGGCGCTGCTGTCGGGCTGCGCGCCGTCACCAATGGCCACGCTCAGCATCTCGGAGAGCGCCAGTAGCTCGAAGTAGTCAGTATTGTTGCGGTCAGGGACGAATTCATGGGCCTGGTCAAGGCGGTTGATGACGGACCGCAAGCTGAAGGTGTCCTCTGGCCGGGAGTAGGCGCGCTGGGGGTCGTCAAAGACAAATACCAGCGCTAACCGCCGTCGCAGCTCCACCAACTGCGGATGTAACAGAGGGATGGAGGAGACTGCGTTCCAACGGAGGGAAGCTTCTGGGGTGTGGGAGTAAAGAGAATCGGTTACATCGCCACACTAGCAACGGGCGAGGCTGTTAGGAAGAGCGGGAAAAGAGAACATGCAGGTACGGTGAAGATTCTTACAAAGCTGTTCCATGCTTTCCAGGGGACGGCTAACGCAATCTGACACAGGGCATCTTGATAGGTGGTTGCAATACTCTGGTTTCCGCGCACAATGTTGTCCATACCGAGGCGAAGCAGTATGGCCATGGCTCGTGTGAGTGGCTGGACCTTTAGACCATGCGCGGTCTCCGTTAAGATACGCAGAACGGCCTGTAGACGAATCCATTCGTGTTCCGGGTAAGGGGCACCCTGTCCTGAACTTCCGCTAGGTTGGGACCTCGCGGCGAGGGCACGCTCCGAGGCGCCGAGATCTCGGAACAGCTGTACGATGACCCCCTCATCCATGAGCCGGCCTGCCTGGTCCGGGCAGACACCGAGGAGCCTCAAGTACTCGTCTTGCAGTTTTCGGGGTTTCGCATGGGGTGTCTCATTCAACACCCATAGAAAGATCTCGTCAGGCAGGTCGTATGTCTTGCACTGGACGTGGTACGCTAGCCCGTCTTCGAAGAACTCAGCCCTGGACTTCTCCGGACCAAGAAAGGCCCAGGCTCCCGTAGCGGCGGCTTTTGGAAAGCCTTGGCGGACCTCGATGGCCGAGCTGTTAACCTGGCCTTGGGGGTCAAAAAAGTACCACTCCTTCCGCCGGGCCGTTGCCTCGGTCCGCTTTACGGCCTGGAGGAGTCTTCCGCGGTTGCCCTCGTTTTGGATATCCTCAAGATCAGAGAGGACATCCAGCATGGCGTCGTGTAGACTTGTAGGCTCCGCGGTTGACGCTGCATCGCGATGTGCTGTAGGCGATGCGGGATCCAAGAGGGCAGCCGTGCGCTGCTCGTTTTCTTCAATAGCCGAGTCTACTTCTGCATGTTTCAGGAGAGCCTTGATATCGAATTTGTGTTTGGTGTTTATGGTTAAAGGTGACGAATGAAACGCCAGCGCCCTCCGCTTCGCCTTGGGCGTGGCATAAAGGCCGGCACCGTCTTTCCTGGAGGGTAGACTCGGTAGAATACTGACTGAAGGCTTTGTAAACAAATCGGGGAACTCATCATCATCAGAGTCGAAATCGTCGTCCTCATCGTCAGAGCCTTTGATTACCGTGCCGCGGTCTCGCACCGCCGGTACAGGGACTGGTGGAGATGACGAGAATAGTTGCGGGAGCGGCGAGGGTGATCGCGGCGGGGTTGGCGAGGCCGGTGGTCTTGAATTTTCTGGCTCAACTTTCTGATCTACGACGACCGACTTGAAAAAGCTGGTTATGGTGCCGTTCTTCGCCATTCTCGACCGTTGCGTTGTGTTCAATGAGCACACACGAATCTCTTGTTAGTTGTTAGGCAACCCCGCTACCTACTCTTGGCGCCTTAACGCGTCGTCATTAAACTTGAGGACGCGTCGGTTACAAATTTAGGTGGGACTATGACTTAAGCCATTCATCTATCGAGGCATTGGTAGACTCTACAGTACCTGTAATGTCAAAAAGGAGGGTGTAGTTTATTACTCAAGTGGCACACCACAAGGCCAACCAGACAATCAAACAGCTGGATAGGGATCCAATGTCACTTGAAGCAGATGTGCCCAAGAAAGATCTCTGTGTGTGATCGGGTCTTGCAAGAAATGGATGGTTTGAGCGTTATTCCACGGCTGCTCGTCCTCAACCGGGCCAAGTTTCTGTATGTACCAATGAGCTCGCCGAGTCAGAAGTCTGCTTACGGATACGGAGTACAAAGAATTGGGGTTCGCAGGTTCCCGTCGGAATTGATGGTCGGTCGGATCTGTTGGCTTACTGTACCATTCTCTATTGCGGCACAGGAACCCCTGAATACTCGCCTCCTGTCTCTTACATACCGGTATCTCCATGCGAAGTACGGATACAGTACGTATGTAGTTTCGTACATTTCGGCCACTCTTACTCTCAGATGGAAATGGGGTAACACAACGGCAACCTTACATTATGCAAGTGTCAGTAACTAATTACATACCTACCTTATACACTGAGAGAAGCACAGAAAGTCTAGCTCTCGGTCGACTGGCCGAGCTTCGTTCCAGGTTTAACCACAATCCAGCGACAAATGGAAAAGAAACGTTTATGCGTGCACTCGATGACCTGACTGGCTGATGTCGAGTCTCTGGGTCAGCTATACACCCATCCATAGTTGTATAGGCGGCCTGGCCTTGGCCCCTTGAAAGAGGCGCAGGCCGCTCCTGCTCGCTCTTCTATGTCCCACATATCTTTCAGGCTGCTGGCTAGGTAGCGATGAGGCTGCAGAACTCTAATACCTCTATCCTGTGGCTTTGATTCGAGGATGCCTGGATCCAGGCACAGCATGGCTTAGGGCTGATTGAGAGACGGCCAGGCGGCATCCGGCAGTGGGAGCACTGTGATACTGTAACACTAGTATGCTAACCTCGGATTTATGTATTGTACGGATACATAGTCTACGAATAGTTCTGGGCCACCGAAGCATCAATTGATAGGAGATGAAGATATCCCTCACTGATTATCAGCGTCATTGGAAGTTTGAGGCTTCTGCGCAACGTACATACATACGGATAGCGTAGTCGAGGACCTGTTAGTTACGGTATTCGACATTCCCCCTAGCCAGGGTGCCTGCGTGTCGGCCACCGGGCTTCAGCCCAAACCCGAAGCCGTAGGGCAGATCGCTTGAAATTGGCGGAAAGATGCAGCGGAGTTGGAGGGTATGAGGCAGACTTTACTGTAATTACCTGTAACAAGATCGCCAACGCCAAATTGGCAACCGCCCATCTTGTTCTACCGAACCCCACCGAAGCGAGCACGATGCATGTTCTAGGGACGGCCCAGCAACTTAGTGTAGAGAGTGGCTTCTCCAACACAGTACAAGCAAACACCACTGGAAACCCCAGGCGAATTTCATGAGGGGATATATGCCATCGCTGCGTGCAGATGACTCAAAGCTGCTTACAAAGGACACGAATCCGCTCGAACAGAAGAAGTTTGTATGTGCGAAGTACGCAGTAAGAGCGGGCCAAATGCTTGGTAAGGAAAGTACTAGTGAACCTCGTATGTACTCCGTACATACGGATACAGCAGCGTTACATTCATGTATTTCTTGC
Source organism: Canariomyces notabilis (assembly GCF_033297395.1). NCBI lineage: Eukaryota > Fungi > Ascomycota > Sordariomycetes > Sordariales > Chaetomiaceae > Canariomyces > Canariomyces notabilis. The sequence goes on from NW_027041823.1 coordinate 1,580,822, forward strand.
GTGTCGTCAACCGCAGTCTCCTATGGCCAGCCCCACTCTGTTCGCCGTGCCGTAAATGAAAGCTTAGAGCAAGGCTTTGCTGACCAATTTGAGACCCGGAACTCAGCGGGCTGCCCCCAGGTTTTTTGATTCTGTCATTTTGTCCACCGTGGAAGGAAGCAATGTGCCCGAGCTCTTGTTTCTCTCGATAGCATATTGCCGAATTGGCCTCATTTTTTCTCTTTTTTCTTCTGCTTCTCGTACATGTCAGGTGCTCCCAGGAAGAACCTTGGTATTTTGGGACCCCCAGTTTCGCCTTAAGCAGTTACACTAGCATGGTCCCCTCGTTCTCGCGGGCTGCAAAATCCCGGCTCTTCCGGCCCGCTATCGCCAGCAACGCTTAACGCCGTCTCGCACAAAATTCCCTCCCTAACACATCACGACCACGGTGCTGCCCTAAGTCCGACCGAGCTTGCTTTCCTGTCGGTGGGCTTGCCGCTCTTTTCCCGTACCAACCGGTCCTAATCAGGCGTTACGTTACCCAAGACGAGACTGCTCGTGATTCGCGTCAATCGCCCGCAGCACCTATAGCCCGCGAAATCATCAGAGCACGACTGTATACCGTGAATCTGTTCCTTGGGACGAAGCGAATTGATTGCCGTGGCGTCGAGATAGTGACCGGGCCAGGCTCGGCTAGCCTGGCGGACTCCCTAGGGGTGTTCGGGCTCTGCCCGCGATCCCAATGGTCATGGCGCCCCCGAAGTCAGAACCAGGGGACGGCATGGGGCCCGAACCCTCGACGAAAAGGTCTCGATGGGCAACCCGCAAGCTGACGGTCAAGAGCAGCTCTTTGAAGCGCCTTTCGATCAGGGGCAGGTTACACAACAGGAATGGATCTAGCGAGAAGAAGAGGGCGTCTGGAGGAACTGAGACGTCGCAGCAGCCTGATGGCGTGCAAGAGCAGCAGGACAGCAACAGCGTCAAGAGCGAGGCTCTCGGTGCCCACGCAGTCGCGCCGAGGCAACTATACTTCAACCTCCCGTTACCGCAAGACCTCCAGGACGAGGATGGTCGTCCTATACAGCAGTTCACTCGGAACAAGATTCGAACCGCAAAATACACGCCCCTTTCCTTCATCCCCAAGAACCTCTTCTTCCAATTCCATAATATCGCCAACATTTTCTTCCTCTTCGTTGTCATATTGGCTGTAAGTACCGCTGAGAGATTCAACCTCCCGCGCGCAGAATGTTGACGTGGTGCCAATCACAGATTTTCCCCATATTCGGCGGTGTTAATCCCGGGCTCAGTGCCGTTCCTATAATTGTTATTATTTGCATCACGGCTGTCAAGGATGCCATCGAGGACTATCGGAGGACGATCCTGGACAACCAGCTCAACAATGCACCGGTCCATAGGCTGGTTGGCTGGGAGAACGTAAACGTGGAGGAGGATAATGTCTCGCTATGGCGCAAGTTCAAGAAGGCGAATTCTCGATTTTTCGGCGCAGTTTGGCACGCAATTGAGAGCCTATGGAACAAAGAAGCAAAATTGGCACGTCAGAACATTGCGTCTGCTGACCCTCGCCTGTCGATCGAAACGAGGGCAACTCCGTGGGAATCCGTTGCTTCGCCTAGCCGGCGACATTCCGTTGCCTCGGCCCACGAAGAGATCCAGATGACGCCTGTCCCATCTCCCGTACCGCGGAAACCCCAACTACCCGAAGCCGCATCATCTGTTGAGAACGAGGCGGCGCTCCTCCAGAATTTTCGCGGGGATTTGATCAACTATGATGTGCCCGTCTCCGATAAGGCGAGGTTTCATAGAGACGCGTGGAAGAATCTGGTTGTAGGTGATTTCATACGCGTCTACAATGACGACGAGCTTCCCGCCGACATCATTATCCTGGCTACCTCGGATCCTGACGGTGCCTGCTATGTGGAAACGAAAAATTTGGACGGCGAGACCAACCTTAAAGTCCGGTCGGCTCTTCGGTGCGGTCGGACGCTGAAGCATGCTCGCGACTGTGCGCGGGCCCAATTCATGATTGACAGCGAGCCCCCCCAGCCAAACCTCTACAAGTACAATGGTGCGATCAAGTGGCGGCAGAAGGTGCCCTGGGACCCCACATCCGAACCAAGGGAGCTGTCGGAGCCCGTCAGTATCGACAACATGCTTTTGCGTGGGACCAATCTGCGGAACACGGAATGGGCGCTCGGCGTTGTCGTTTTCACCGGCCACGACACAAAGATCATGATGAATGCTGGTGTCACGCCGAGCAAGCGGGCCCGCATTGCCCGGGAGCTGAATTTCAGCGTCATCTGCAACTTTGGCATCCTGGTTGTCATGTGCATGATTGCAGCAATTGCAAACGGTGTCGCCTGGGGCAAAACGGATGCCTCCCTTCATTGGTTCGAGTACGGATCCATCGGAGGGACGCCCGGCCTGACTGGCTTCATCACGTTCTGGGCGGCTGTCATCGTGTTCCAAAACTTAGTGCCCATCTCGCTCTACATCTCCCTCGAAATCGTGAGGACGCTGCAGGCCTTCTTCATATACAGTGATGTTGGCATGTATTACGACCGGATTGATGCGCCGTGCATCCCCAAGTCCTGGAACATCTCGGACGACGTCGGCCAGATCGAATACATATTTTCAGATAAGACGGGCACGCTGACGCAGAATGTCATGGAGTTCAAAAAGGCAACCATCAACGGCCAGCCTTACGGGGAGGCTTACACGGAAGCCCAGGCTGGCATGGACAAGAGACAAGGCGTCGATGTGGAACAGGAAGCCAACAAGATCCGGGCCGAGATTGCCGAGGCCAAAGTGCGGGCAATCCGTGGTCTCCGTCAGCTGCACGACAACCCATATCTTCATGACGAAGACATGACTTTCATCGCCCCCGATTTCGTCGATGACCTCGCTGGCAAGAACGGGCCGGAGCAGCAGCAGGCCAACGAGCATTTCATGTTAGCGCTTGCGCTTTGCCACACCGTCATTTGCGAGAAGCAGCCGGGCGACCCCCCGAAAATGATTTTCAAGGCCCAGTCCCCTGACGAGGCCGCCCTAGTTGCTGCGGCCCGCGATATGGGCTTCACGGTGCTCGGCTCATCCGGCGACGGGCTTGATGTGAACGTGATGGGCACCGAGAGGCATTACCCCGTCCTCAACACCATCGAATTCAATTCAAGCAGGAAAAGGATGAGTGCAATTGTCAGGATGCCCGACGGTAGGATCGTGCTTTTCTGCAAAGGGGCTGATAGCATCATCTACTCTCGTCTTAAGAAAGGCGAGCAAGCCGAACTCCGCAGGGAGACAGCAAAACATCTCGAGATGTTTGCTATCGAGGGTCTTCGGACGCTTTGTATCGCGCAGAGAGAGCTCTCGGAGGAGGAGTACAATGAATGGCGGAAGGAGCATGATTTGGCAGCTACAGCGTTGGAAAACCGCGAGGAGAAACTCGAAGAGGTGGCCGATAAAATCGAGCGGGATCTCACCTTGCTGGGAGGTACTGCTATCGAAGACCGACTCCAGGATGGGGTCCCGGACACGATCGCGCTACTGGGTGACGCGGGAATCAAGCTCTGGGTTCTCACGGGCGACAAGGTCGAGACGGCCATCAACATTGGCTTCTCGTGCAACCTTCTGAACAACGACATGGACCTCATCCGTCTGCAGGTCACGGAAGACGAAGCTGGTATCTCGACAGAAGAGGAGTATCTTACCCTCGCCCAGGAGCAGCTTGATGCCGGCCTGGCCAAGTTCAACATGACCGGGAGCGACGAGGAGCTCAAGAAGGCTAGGAAGGACCACGAGGCCCCAGCCCCCACCCACGGGCTCGTAATTGATGGCTTCACGCTCCGGTGGGTACTCAGCGATGCGCTCAAGCAGAAGTTCTTACTACTGTGCAAGCAGTGCAAGTCCGTGCTCTGCTGTCGTGTCAGTCCTGCCCAGAAAGCTGCCGTGGTGGCCATGGTGAAGAATGGCCTCGACGTCATGACCCTTTCTATCGGAGATGGTGCGAACGACGTTGCCATGATTCAAGAAGCCGACGTCGGCGTCGGCATTGCGGGCGAGGAAGGCCGACAAGCCGTCATGTCGTCCGACTACGCCATCGGGCAGTTCCGCTTCTTGCAGAGACTGGTGCTGGTCCACGGCAGATGGTCCTATCGGCGCTTAGCGGAGTCGATAAGTAACTTCTTCTATAAGAACATGATCTGGACCTGGGCCATCTTCTGGTTCCAGATCTTCTGCAACTTCGACATCTCGTACATCTACGAGTACACGTACATCCTGATGTTCAACCTCTTCTTCACCTCGGTCCCGGTTATCCTTATGGGCGTTCTGGACCAGGATGTGTCTGATACGGTGTCGCTGGCGGTGCCTCAGCTCTACCGGCGGGGCATTGAGCGGAAAGAATGGACACCGTCGAAGTTTTGGTTAGTATATTTCCTACCCTACTAGCATTCTCTATTTTCCGTGTTTGATTGCGGGTGGGTCCTAACGCGGCGCTGCAGGATCTACATGCTTGACGGCATCTACCAATCCGCCGTGAGCTTCTTCATCCCTTACATCTTCGTCGCCTTAACGGTCACGGCGGCCGGGAACTCGCTCGATGTTGCCGAGCGGACGCGGCTGGGTGCCTACATCGCTCACCCTGCCGTTTTCACTATCAACGCATACATTCTGATCAACACATACCGGTGGGACTGGTTGATGCTTGTTGTCATTGCAATCAGTGACCTCTTTATCTTCTTTTGGACCGGGGTATTCACGGCTAGTACCTACTCCGCCACCTTTTACCAGGCCGCCCCACAGCTCTACCAGCAGTTGAGCTTCTGGATGTGCATGATCGTCACGCCAGCCATCTGCCTGCTGCCGCGCATTGTGGCCAAGTGCATCCAGAAGACACGGTTTCCTTACGATGTCGACATAATTCGCGAGCAAGACAAGCAAGGCCAGTTCGCGGATCTCAACACAGCTGCCGATGGCAAGACCACAGCGACTGTGGCTGTCGATGGCACATCGTCAGGGTCGTCGGCATCATCGGGCAAGATGTCAGGCAGGAGCAGAAAAGCGAAGCATGCTCAATACGCAAGCGTAGACGAGGACAGGCGACCCATCTATCCGCCGTCCATCGCTACGCACAACACGCGCACGCAGAATGGAAGCGACGGCACAACCTACATTATGCAGAACAGGCCGTCGCTCGACCTCCAAGGAGACGCCATAGAGCCAGACGCGGAGCCGGAGAGGGGCGTCCGGCCTTCAATAGATCGCTGTAGGCCATCGTACGACCGGGTACGACGGTCCATAGACCGAGTGCGACCGAGCTTCGAGGCCAGCAACGATTTCACGTCGGCGGCGCGGCTCAGCAGGGTCGAGTCTACGCACTCGGAACACGGCGTAACGGGACCGGGGGGCCAGCGGCGGTTCAACCTGACGACGGTTAGGAAACGGGGGATGTCCGCCTTTTCCAAGAAGAGCATCGATCCCTGACGAAGGGGCATGAGTGATCTTGGCTGTATATTATAATCCGACCGACGACATTACTGGCGTTTGCATTGCCGTCTTTTCTTGTTTCTTGTTTCTCGGGTTTCTGCCGGCCTCCTCGTCCTCGTTTGGTTTTTTTGTTTCTTTTCGCTCAGATTTCTCTGATATCCCAGATGCGCTATGCATGCATGAAGGAAGTCGCATGATATCCTACACCCACGAACGAAGTACGGAGCAGGGGAGGCCAAAAAGGTGGTTGTTGTTGTCGTCGTGGTAGTGGTGGCGGTGGGTTAAAACCCAGTTGGTACGGGGAGAAGCCCCCAACAGGCGCTGGCTACTGCAAATTCCTTTTTCCTCTATATTCCCCCTCACTGAAGCCGGGCGTTTTTGGATGGTGCATCTGCGAAGCTGGGGTCTTTGCTTTAGTAGTATTTGGTTGCGGGAGCGACTCGAATAGTTAGAGGGGCACTTTCGTGTCGTACCTATTGTACTTGTACAATACAAGAGCTCTTTTTTGTCCATTACAATTCGCTCGCCCTTGACAGCGTGAGGGGGGAACATATGAGTTACTTGGCTGTTGGAGCATAACCAACCAGATGTACGAAGGTATAGCTGCTGGGCTCTGGGAGTTGTGGTACCATGTGTTGGCAAGTCCTGCCTGCTCGTAGAACATGGTCTCAGGTTGATTATTATGATGTGCAGTTTTACACTGTAGACCACCGGTAGCTACTTCGTAGAACATCCTTCTTCATCATGAGCAAGTTCGATATAGTTAGGATTCTACTTGGAATGTTGAACATAGACACGGTGACATCAGCTGATATGTTTGGCCTACCATAATGATTAGTCTCAAGGGTGAAGGTCTTCAGGAGGCGCCAAGAAATACGTTGGGTGCAGCGGGTGGGTCAAGCTTTCCCAACCCCGCCAACGAACCCCTTGCAGCCCGTTCCTGGCAAGAGACATGGGAAACCATCAAAGTGAAGAAATGGCGTGACATCCCGATACAGTGGCCCCCGACTACCAGAAAAAGTACCGTCAAGTTTGTTGGATCTTTTTCTTGGGCAGCACCTCCCTGCCGCCACATCGGTCCTCGTAATGTGGTAAGGTTTGTGAAGCTTTGGCTAGGGATATCAGGGCCACGACAATGGCAGCAGTAGTAGTCGGAAGCCTGCATCAGCAGCCCAGCGGCGCGCTCGAGGCCATCACGTAAGGTTCATCACAACCTCGCGGATAGCCAGCGTAGCGATACTGAGAAAGGTGGTTGCCAGGTTTCATGGGGTCCCAACTTTTGCCTGGCCACTCTTATGGACAGCCTTGAGCGCTCTCTTGGTCTGCTATGTCGCCATGCGCGAGAACGACAAGCCGATCCGGTATACGGTTCAGGCTCCCAAGGCGCCGGACCCGGTCGAGATCCTTGAGCAGCCGGCAATCAAGGTACGCTGCACTTCATGACTCTGAATCTCTCATATGGTACCTAGTTGACCGATCATGGACTACTCTTAGATCTCGGGTTCTACCGCAATCCAGTGCTATGCCCCGGCAACAGGACAGTTCCTCGGCCACGTGAACCCGGCGACACCAAATGCCATTGACAGAGCCATCGAGCAAGCGCGGGCCGCCCAGGCCACATGGGCTACCACCTCGTTCCGTGAGCGCCGTGCCGTTCTCCGCACCCTGCTCCAGCACGTTCTGGACAATCAGGAGCAAATCTGCCGCGTGGCCTGCCTCGACAGCGGCAAGACCATGGTTGACGCCCAGCTCGGCGAGATACTCGTGACTGCCGAGAAGCTCGAATGGACTATCAAGCACGGCGAGAAGGCACTGCGGCCGTCGCGGCGGCCCACCAACCTGCTCATGGCATACAAGCGCAACACGGTACACTACGAACCCCTCGGCGTCGTGGCCGCCCTTGTCAGCTGGAACTACCCCTTCCACAACCTGATCGGTCCCGTCATCAGTGCTCTCTTCTCCGGCAACGCCATCGTGGTCAAGGTCTCTGAGCAGACGGCCTGGAGCTCGCCCTACTTCACTAACATTATCCGCGGAGCACTGGTCGCCCACGGTCACAGCCCGGCTCTCGTCCAAACCGTCGTCTGCTGGCCGCAGGCCGCCGGCCATCTCACGTCCCACCCAGGCATCAGCCACATCACCTTCATCGGCTCCCGCCCTGTCTGTCACAAGGTCGCTGCCTCGGCAGCCAAGGCTCTGACGCCCGTCGTCGCCGAGCTAGGCGGCAAAGACGCCTCCATTGTCCTCGACTCGGTTAGCAAGCGCGACCTGCCGCGGATAGCAGAGATCCTCCTGCGCGGCTCGTTCCAGGCGGCGGGCCAGAACTGTATCGGCATCGAGCGCATCATCACCACCCCTGCCCTGTACCCAAAGCTCATCGCCCTTCTCGAGCCGCGGGTGCGCGCTCTACGCCTGGGGCCCGGCCCGGCCGCCGACGTGGGCGCCATGATATCCGACAGCTCCTTTGCGCGCCTCGAGGGCCTCATCGCCGACGCAGTCGCCCAGGGCGCGCGCCTGCTAGCCGGCGGCCAGCGCTTCGTCCACCCGGATCACCCCACGGGCCACTACTTTGCCCCGACGCTGCTTGTCGACGTCACGCCCGACATGGCCATCGCCAACGAGGAGTGCTTCGCCCCCATCATGGTCCTCATGTGCGCGCCGTCGGGCGAGGCCGACGATGTGCTTGCCGTGGCCAACGCGCCGCATTTCGGCTTGGGCAGCTCCGTCTTTGGGTCCGAGTCGGACCCGCGCCTCGCAAAAATTGTCCGGGGCATCAAGGCGGGCATGGTGGCCGTCAACGACTTTGGCGCCACCGCCGCGGTGCAGCTGCCCTTTGGTGGTGTAGCCGGTTCCGGCTACGGCCGCTTCTACGGCGAGGAGGGGCTCAGGGGCCTGTGCAACATCAAGGCCGTCTGCGAGGACCGCGCGGCCTGGCTCGGCGTCCGGACTGCCATCCCCAAGCCCATGCAGTACCCCGTCCCTGACCAGGAGCGAAGCTGGCGGTTTGCTAGGGGAGTGGTTGAGGTTGGGTACGGGATGGGTATCTGGCGTAAGGCTGGTGGTGTACGGGGGATCTTGGAGAATGTTTGATGGTTAATAAACTCTGACGGCTGTCAACGGCAGGGGAAACGGGTTAATTCTTAGAATTCTGTAAACATGTAATATGGGAAGGGGTCATGTCTGCCGAGAAGGGCATTGTCACCTCATACAAATGCAATACTTAATCAAAGCAAACCCAGCAGTGCTTGAGCCTGTATTCTCACCCAAAGCATTTGAACGATCAAAAATCAGGCTGTTGCTATCTGAAGCAGCATCATCTTCAAACTCGGACTGAATTTGGATCGGATCCTTCAAAAGCTGATCTCCGGAAAACTGGCATAACTAACTAGAGCTTTCTAAGAAACAGCAAAACCCAGACCGTTCAAAATTCAAACTCACAACTCCCCGGCCTCAGCCCGTCCGTCATCTAGTCGTTCGTGTAAATATAGAAGAGACGAACTCGCGTATATACACAGGAGGTAGGTAGGTTTCGATAGCCTGTCACCGTTGCTTAGGCCGCTGCCCCATCTTCTTGTTTAACTCCATGCTCTTGAACCGTGACCCTCGACACCAGCTCACCAGTGCAAGAGATTCATATCGTCTCAGCGCAGTCCACCCCTGCCCTGAGGCGAACCATCTCCCCACCTACCCAACCCCCCCGTGCTGTTAACCTCCCCTCAGTCGAGCCTGATCGCCGTCGTCAGGTCTCGCCGGCCCTCATCCGAGACTGAGATCCCGAAGACGGGAAGTGGGTATCATCCCGGCCGTCATCCATTGTCCGTTGTCAACACCAACCCAACCCAACCAGCCCAGCCCATCCCAGGCCATCACCACCGACACATACATAGCCATAAATCCATCATCGATCACCGATCCAAGCGCGTAACGCAAACAACAGAAAGAGATAACAAACCCGAGTTCCCTCGGTAATACTTTCCGTCGTCACCAGATCCGGATTGGGGAGGCGAAGTAAGGAAGGGTGGATCCCGGAATGCAATTAGCGATAGAGAGAAATCTAACTGTAGAAACGAAGGCCGTTCGCAACCCTTTGTATCTTCGTTAGGAGGTGGAGGGCCGACATGCCAAAAGATCCCCTTCCTCCGCTGAGTGAGAGATAGATAACTTAGTAACTATGATGCTGCCAGTTAGGGTTATTGTACCCTACCCCATACCTTGCCCCGGGTGGTATAGTATGTGTGACGCAAGGCTTGGAGCGAAGAAAGAAGCGGAGCCGTCACCACATCGCTTTTCCACTCTCACTCTCACTCTCCTTTCCGTCTTCCCCTCTTTCTCCCTTTCTCATTCGTCTTCAAGGGTGTGTATGCTCTCTTCCTCTCCCTCTATAGACCAAACCAACACCCATCAAGAGCGGGGAGACGGGGAAAGAGAAGAGAAAATATCCGCCTGGTATCAACGAAACCGCAAAAAAAGTAGAAACAACCAAACATTATGGGTAGACCAAGTCATCCACACATGCCGCGAGTAAGCAGCCCCAGCCCAACCCAGCCCATAAACCCCCCTCTGCCTCCCCACGCCGCCATAGCATATATACAATCACTCCACCACCAAACCAAAAACAGCCGGCTCAAAGACTCATGGTAAGCCACTCCCACTCTTGAGGTCCCGCACGCTGACTGCCCGGACCGGCAAGCGGGCCGCCTCTCTGGCCAGCCGCGCCGAGGGTCAAGCCGATCGCGGGGCTGGGCGTGAGGGTACTATGCAGGCGGGAGCCTGTGCTCGACGGGCCGAGGGGCCTGGCAGCAGTAGCAGCCGCCGCCTCGTTGGAACCCGTCGAGTTCTCGGGCGAATCAATATCCATGCCGCTGGCCGACATGCTCTGCTGCTGGTGGTGGTGTTGCTGCGTCTGCTGGTGATGTTGGTGGTCCGCGACACTCTTGCTATGGCGGCGCTGGCGCTTCGATGACGATGAGGATGCAGAGGCGAGGGCAGTCGAGCGCGGAAGCGACGACGCCGTCGCCCCGGCCCCGGGCCCAGGGGTATTCTTGGGCGGAGCGGCGGCGATGGGCACGACGCCCTTGCCGCCGACCACGCCGCTGGCAGAGCCGGCGTAGCTCGTCGGCGTGCTCCCGGCAGTATTGTTGCCAGCAGATGCGGAGGCGCTGGCGGGGCTGTCGCCCTCGTGGGCGCTGCCGGCTCGGTGACCCTGAGTTGTAGCTGAAGGCGGTGTTGATACCTGTGCGGGTGGGGGGTTGTTGGTGTTGGGCGGTAGGGAGAGCGACGAGCCCTTCTTGGTCGACGAATTGGAGGCGCTTGCGTTGGCGCTTTTCCTGGAAGAACGGGTGCTGGTGCCGCCCACGGGTAGACCCGCCCCGGAGCCGCGATTGCGCTTCTTGATAACGTCCGTCTTCAGACTCAGCGGCCTGACGACGCCGTGCAATTTTAAAAAGAGACCGCAGGCGTTGCAAAGGGGCTGGCCCTCAGGGTTACGGCGCCACAGCGGCGTTGTCTGTGTAAAGCAGTTTGTACATGTAGTTGGCGTGTTGCTCTCCCCCTGGTTGCCACCTGCCCCCTGGAGATTAGTTGTGGATCCCTGCCTCGATCCTGGCGGAGGAGACGAAGGCCGGCTGGCTGTCACGGACTGGAGACCAGAGGGCAGATTCTGCTCCGCCGGAGGTGAGTTCGGCGTCGATCGTACGAGTCGGTCAAACGGATTTCCCCTGCTGGCCAAGCCTGGCGTCGACGCATTCCTCGGCACCTTGCCAAGGCGCCCATTCGTCTGGCGGAAGGACTGGGACTGCGACCTATTCAGATTTCCTCCTTCCCACTCGCCACTGGCATCGACGTAGTCCGTTGTGGTACCACCGATCGTCACCTGCTTTCGGGGAGGCCCCGCAGGGTACCTCGCAGCCTGCGTGCTGAAATTGCCGGGAAGGGACGGATCCCATTGCAGAGATGAACTGTCGAACCCGCCATCATCCATCCCTTGAGGCGAGAAGTCTTGGGGGATTGGAATATTACGATCAGCAAAAGCGCCTTCCTCCTCGTCCGAATCGGCACCGAATGAGAACACATTATCCTGGCCCAACCCGACACCAGGGGAGCGGGCATTCTGCTCCTGCTGGAACACTTGAGTCGGGTCAATATGACCGAAAGAGCCCGGTGCGGTGAAGGTAGACGCAGTATCGGGACCGGCGGAAGCAGCGGGAAACATTAGGCTGCCATTAACGCCGTAGGGAAACTGGTGGCCCATGGCGTTGGCCATGGAGGGATGGCCGGCTCTGTAAGCCTGCTGGCGCGTATGCCGCACATCCATGGGCCCAAAGTAGAAGCCGTCGCTCTCGGCTAAAGGATGAGGAGTTGAAACTGCGGATGGGTAAGCGGAACCTGGCGGAGAATAGTAATCTGCGCCGAGCGAGCTGGGCTGCATCGAGGAGCCATTGTACATGGCCGAGAATGGATCATGGGCAACCATTGGCGAGCTAGCTGGCGAGAAGGAGAAGCTTTGCTGAAAGGGACCGGCAGAAGTTATGATAGGATCGTTCTGCAAGCGGAACGTGTCGAGCGGGAACGGGATTCCCGCGTGATTGGGCGGCTGTGTCATGCCCGTCTGCTGTAAGTGGTCCAGCGAATACTCCTGGAGATCAGAATCCGCATCAAGGCCATTTGCTGCAAAGCCACTGCTGACAGCGGAAACGTGTGGAGAGAAGTTCGCAGGCCGTTTCCGTGTCTGGAAAGATGAAATAGATCAGAATCGACGTCGCCAGCGCTTATTGGGGTCGTGGCGCCGGCAACATGCCCCAAGCGGAACCTTCATTGCGAAACGAGGATGGCAGACTTACACGCTGGCTGGTCTCGTCGATGCTAGTCTTCCGCTGATGGCGAGGGAGATAGCCAAACTCGTCTCGCACCCTCTGATGGGCGGCGACCGGCACCGATTGAGGTATCGGATGCTGGGACGGCTCCTTGCGAGACTTTATCGGAATTGCCGAGGCTGTGCTATGAGCCGACTTCTCTTCGGTCTGCCGCATGGCTTCCGGGCCGGCCGGCGTGCCTAGGTTGTCGTTGTTGAGAAAGTCATCGAGATTCATAGGCTCGGGTTGCATCAAAGCGTCCTCAGATGTCTTACGCAATTGCGCAATTCCGCTGGGCGCATTGAGTGATGCACCCGAGAGGCGATTGGTTCTTTGCCAACGGCAACAAAGTCAGCTCTTTTCTCCTGGAATTTCGTCGAGACAAAAGTCTTACTTTTTAGATTCGACATCTTTGGGCTTGGGCAGTTTGAAGTGCATCATCCGCCACGTCAGGTTTTCCATGCGCTCCCGGGCAGGGAGACGCTGCTTGGTCATTGCATAAAACCTCCAGACCTGCGTGGCCAGCGGATCCTGCCTCTGCATCTCGTCCAGGTTCTGGAACTCACTCGCAACACACTGCTGGAAAGGCGGGAAGGCGGCTGCACGAAGCAACTCATGCTGGCCGTCGCTCTGGGTCGCAGGCACATCCAGGCCAAATTGATGCAACGCGGCGCGCTGGGCGGCACCGGGTTTCCTCGCTGCGGACGTGGTCGACGCCGTCGTGGTACGCGGTGCTGCTGCTGACGATATTGTCTGCTTGGTGGTGCTGGCGGTCTGGGTCATGAGGGAGGATGGGTCGAATCGGTCGGGTTTCCGATAGCCCGGTGCTGCGTCGGCTGGCCTTCGCGGGAAGCGGTAATCGTGCTCTGTTGTTGTCGGGTTCATTGGAGTCAACGGACTCGATGCTGCGAAGGGATTCACCGTGGTCGCTGCCATTGTCGCACAATGGTGAAGCCCTCTCGGCGACGTCAATCAGGCGATTCCAAATGGAAGGAAGAGTCACTCTCCCACGGGAAACGAGCGTTGGCTGCTTTGCACTTTAGGTAGTTTTGAGACTTTCCCCACGCTCGGGTGACTGCACAGGCCGCTTAACGTGGTGCTTGCAGTTGCAGCCGGTCTAGGCTGGGGGGCAGTGTGGGTGCCGCCGACCTGTGTCAGCACCCGCTATTACTTGTGTGATTGCTGGAAAAAGAGGATGGAAAACGAAAATGCGGCCCGAGACCGGCTGCTTTCCGTTCAACTGCTGCTTCTCAAGAAACTTGTTGGTTGAGAGAAACTCGCTAGGATGGAGAGGAAGGAGCAGCTTAATTGCTTTCAGATGATACTCTGCTCTGCAAGGAAGGAACCGTAGGTGCTGAGGTACTAGTAGCGGCGAGACTCGACCCCGCTAGATAGTGCGGGTACTATTCATTACCAGGGCCGCCGCTTCCATTGTTACTGCACCAAGCGTGAGTTTGATCCCTGAGAGACAAAGAGAGCAATTGGAATTCTGAGAAGGTTGCGGTAGATACCTTACGTCGTGCAAGTTATCCCTTGGTGAGCCTGTCCGCTGGAAACTACCGCTCGTGCCTTGTGCAACTGAGCATGTATGTTTGTAGAAGACGGTTCATGTCAGTTTCTAGTTCTACCCGCAGCCGTCCTGCTCAACCTACTGTTACCGGCTCGCGGATGGCAGATCCACGATGCCCACACTGCAGACGGAGGAATGGTGGGATGCATCCACTTGGTGCGCTTGTTGCTGCAGCGGCAACGTGGATGGGGTGGCCAGTGCTCTGAGGACGCCAGTTACACATTATGTGTGGTAATTACGAAGGTACCTACATTCAAGTTGCATGCTGGAAATACTAAGGCAACGGAAACCCATCTTGATCTCAAAGCGTCTTATGACCCGGGACGACTCGGAGTGATCTTTCACTCAGACCATCTAGTGAACTAGCCGTTTTCCCTGTTATGTCTCGCTGAATGCAGTTGCGAATTGAGTATATACCTGCGGTAGGTCTCGAGCCACAAGACCTCCTCAGCTCGCTTCAAGTTGCTGTGCTGATCGAGCAGTTACAACTACACGGATTTCATACTGTGCTGTAATGGATACGTAAGTACAGTCCTGTACTGTATTGCTTCGAGCTGCCCATGAGAAGGGGGTTGACGGTCTGTCGATAGTACCTTAGGTGTGTAGCATCAACCCGGTACGGAGAATTGTGCATTTAAATGACAGAGGTTATGGCTATACAACACGACAATGATTGACTATGTAAACAATACAATGGAATACAAAGGGATGGATCTGGTGAAGCTTCAGTAAAAAATACACTGCTGGTAATATATCACCGCGAACCGGAAGCTGTGGTCGGGTGCCCTGCGTGGATCGCAATCGACCAAAGTCTTCGGTACTTAGTTCCACTGCAGCTTTGCGGCAGGCAGGAGCATGTGGGGCTCTCAACTGCGAAAGCGTAGCGAGGGCCGCTGTCTCTAGCACTATCCGTACATACACTAATAAAACGCTGAAGAGAGCAGGGACTGCGTAGCGGACGGACACGACCCCATATTTCACTTCGATCCCAGACTGGAGCGGCCCCCACGAGGCATCTGCAGACCTGGTCCCTCAGTGATACTGTGTATGACTATGGCCGAGGAAAGGAAATGCAGAGGTGATCAAGAAGCCGGGTATCGTACCAGGGAAGCCTTTGGTTCCATCGTCAGCTCTCGAGTCTCGACCATAACCACTACCTGGCTGTAACCCATCAGCTCGATTGGCAGGTTTCATCACTTCCAGCAACCAGCTCGGGAACCATTCCGCCCATGTTCCGCATCCTACGGCAGAAGGTTAGGCAGGCTAAAGACGCTGTTGCTCGCTTTGTGTCGGCCCGACGTGAAGCGCTCACAGACCTCGTTGGCCTGGTCTGTGGTAGGAACACCAAGCAACAACGACAGGCGGTACAGTAGCTACTGTGGTATGCTTTGGTTGGATACCTAGACGTGAGTTTAGCCGTGTCGCCGAGCGAGTTTTCGACTTGAGCGATCGACCCATGGCTTCAGGGCCGCACTCTGACCCCCAATCTCCCCTCGCCAGCCTCGAGCATATAAAATGTGGCATGTCATCCCGCGTGGGCATTCAGCGGCAGGCGCCGTGAGAGCAATGTCGCTGTCACCTCGGTGTGGAGGTCCGGGGACGTTTGTGCCGCGAGGCTGCTGGAGGGATTCAGCAGGGAGGTACTGTATGTATTTATCGATCCAGCCCGGCTCCAGCTGTCAGCCCATGTTGATAATTTGATGCTGCGCATGCTGAGGATTGCGACACTGAGGCGTATGTCGTGCTGTTGCGCTTGACCGGTCGTTTGCAGAAGGGCGGAGGGTTTGTTGCACCGCGCAGCAGTAAGTATATCGCCATGGACAGTTCGGGGATGTTTACCTTATTCCGTCGTGTTTAGGCAAGACATCGCTCCCGTCACCCCGCTTTCCAAGCAAGGCGGGAAGCTTTGCCTTGTCCGCTAGGCGCGCGGGCTCGTACACCATGCGCTCGCGTGGTTTGGCAACGCGGGAAGTCCATCAGTCCCTGGTTGGCCCCAACTTGTAAGTTTGTGTGGGGTGACAGAAAATAGAAGCGCTGCTTTGCAGTATAAAATTTGTCAATAACCCGCGGCCCGACATGGCGCTGACATGGTGCAGAAAGCCTCCTAGGATCTAGATCGCGAGAGACAGCTATGCAGCCTCACAGTTGGAACGACGCCTTGCAGAGGAATGGATGTCGTCAACAAGGTCAACTACCCGGAGCAATGAAGCACTGCGTATCCACGGGACGACGACGTGCGCCCAAGACGGGGTTTTGGCAGAGTCGACGGTGGCGAGCAGAATGAACGAACAAGTACCGGGTACAAAATACAACGACAGGGTGTTGAGAGCACCTGCATGGGTGCTTGCATGGACCCCCACACCTGGGAACGAACGACATGCGAAACCGTCGAGAGCCTGTTACTGTGTAGAACCTGCTTATTGCGTTCGCTGATTGGCAGATTTCAAGATTTCTCACTCGCCCGGCGGGACACCCAGTCCCAAGGGCGACACGGCCTATGTAACTCGGCGTTGTATCCCATTGACAGAGACAGGTCTCTTAGAAAGTTGCCAAAAGCGACAATTCTCAGTCGAACACATATCATGGCATGGCAGATTCTAAGAACTTGAGTGGAACCGCACCAGAGCCCGAATTTGCTAGCGCTCTTGATATAGACTGGTACGCACGTGCCTGGGTCCACTTAGGCCCGGAGTTACGGGTGGGTCTACCACGGGAACCGGGATCTCTCGACCCTTTCACTTGGCAGTCGACTTTCTCGGCAAAAGCACGAATACCCTCGGAGCGCTTTGCCGGTCCCTGAAAATGGGCCATGTATGTACATACAGTACACGATGGACGGGGTCGACATGATGACGACGTCACAACGGTCGCTTGGTCTCGAGATCACGGTTTTCACCTATTAGTCCAGCAACCAAGCATACCCGGAGAGGAAAGGACGTCGTCAATCATCGAAAAGCTCGGCCTAAAATGAGGACTACAGGCTCTGAAAGAGTTCGAGAACCTGCTTAGCGAGGGCCGCAAACGGACCCCGCACAACCACACCCGTACCGGCCACATCATCCATCCGATTGAGAGCCGGCTCTTCACCGAGGTGACAGACAAGGCGCAACACCTCACTGGTTCTTTATGGAAGGCTTCCGGGTAGCGCATACGGAGTTAGCTAGCACAGAGCCATCGGTCTTCTGTTCCTTGTTTTCCCGATGGATCTTGTGGGCCACGGAAGATTGGGCCCAACCGCTGGTCCACTAACATTGGGTGGAAGACATTCTTCGGGTGGATTGCGGGTCTCTCTCCGTGACGAATTTAGCCACTGCGGAGGCTAACGACGGTCTCGAAGTACTGCAGCCCTCCCTTTTTAATAAAACTACCACTATGCGGTACGTAGTAGGGTCGGATGGCTCAAAAAGTCGCAGATGGTGCGGCTCCTGCCTGCTCCACCAAATGGATTATTCGCAAATATTGATGCCCGGAATCGGCCCGCAGAGCGGCACCACGGCTCTCGAGTGAGTCGAGTCCCTCAAGTCTTGTATATGAGCGACACCAACAGCGCCAGGAGACCAATTGCTGGCGAGTAACCGCCATCCGACTTCGCTCGGAGCTGTGTCCTGGAGGGGAACATTGGAGCAGGCCCCGCTGTATCACATGCGATAACCGGAACCGTGGAACAAGGGAAACGCTTTGCTGAAGCAGGGCGGTGTACGGAGTATGTATGGATACATACTGCCAAGCCACCGCGTGTATTGTATTGTACCGTGCGGTAGCGTACGTCACCTCAGTAATAATTATCCAGCCATTCCCGTCGCGCAAGGGTTCGAATGCTCTCCGGATATTTTGCGTGCCGTGACTGGCGCGATGAGATCTCGACCAGATGGGCAATTCTGTTGCCACTTGTGACGGAAAGACTACGAAGATCGAGCGAGGACCAGACGAACGGCGGCGACCCTGAATTCCGACCCGTCCAACCACCGTCGTCCCGTTTCTCAGCAGCACTTGGGAAATCCTTCCGGGAGGTCGTACAAATTATCGGCGAGACGGCTCGCAAGCGTGGCCAATGAGGGCCCATATTGGACGTGGGGGTTTGACTGCCCGCCGTGAGCTTTCGAGGGTTCTTTGCGAGGTGGGGCGGGGAACGGGGGGATCATCAAACTCGTTGACATCAGCGCAGGACAATCGGTTTGTGGACTGATGACCGATCGAGAATCCTTCCGGACAAGGGGCGGTCACGGTCCGCGTTAATGGCGAACCCTGCGTCGCACCCTAACCCTCATATAAGTTTCGGGGATGATTTGATTCGGCATGACGTCTTCATGGATTCGTTCCCAACAACAGTCGTCGAGGATCCGAGCCTTGATCGGGATTGCATGTGAAGCATTCCAAGATGGGAATTCATCAGGGGTACCGGGAGGGCGGCGTGCTGGCCAGACAAGTGTAGGTGCCTTAATTCAACGTCAGTCCACGTGCTCAACCAGATCGCTCAAGTCGGCTGCCGCAGGAGTGAACGCGATTCGACAACACAGCCTTGGGTTCAGATCGTCAATCTGCCCGTGTAACTGCGGGGGAAGCGTGGTTGTTTAAATAGACTCTCCAAGTATCCTAGCTACGCCCGGTTGGGGAGCTAACTGAGATCGATAAGTATCCAAAGATGGCTCATCCAGATCCGGTAGCTGAATCTGCGAGTGATAAACTGTTTTCGTCTTGGGCAAAACTCACCTCACGTCTTATTGGCTTCGATTACGTTATCGCATATCACGTCTTCGCGGCGGCCCATCACAGGACTCCGGGAACCCTGCGGGCTTTTCGACAGCTGCGCGTCAACTCGATCATAAGGGATCACTGCCCAGTTATCATTGTCGACCAACCGGTCCAGAGCAAAGATGATACCGTGCGCCGGCCAACAAACCAAACCACATCGAAAGGAGGAAGCCTACCTATTACTTGACGGGACGATCTCTGATCTTGCTTTGTGCGTGACGACCAGCACACTATCGATCTATACAACTATGGTTGCAACGGTTGTATTGTTATCATTTGCCCAGCGGGTGTAAGTGGTTCGTCTTGAGACTGACCACTATATACCGAGAAGACCGACAAGAGGACGGCCGAAGACGGACTCTAGATGCCTCAGCGCCGAGCCAAGGGTCAATTATTGGTGTCACCCGCCATCTTCCTATGAACAGACGGCCTCGAAAGTGGATGGTGGATGGATGGCTTCTTACGAAGACGTCAGATCCACACTCCTTCCTATCGATCATATACGGTCCTTCAGAGGGGGTTGAAGAGAGGAGCGTGACCTAGACCCGTCCTGTTCAGGCCCAAGTGAGCATGGTAATTCCGGCACTCGGGCATTCCAACCCAGGCTTCGGCTTCCCTTCAGACGGGCCCGAGTCCATCCACCCTCGCAATCACAGGCAGCACTTGATCATCCGAGCTAGGTGCAACCAAGGGGGTGATAAAGATAGCGCTCAGTTCCTAAGTCCCATGGGACGAAAGACCCGACGTCTCATACTGACTCGGAAAGCCGAAGGGCGCTCGTCAATTCTGAGTTTGACCGATTTCACTCTCCTAGTACATCACGAGCTGACTGTGTCAAACTGTTGAGCTTCCGCTACAAAACCGGCGTCAAACTGATGGACGATGGAATTGCCCCCCCCCCCCCCTTTCTCCTTTCAGTGCGCACTCCTCAACACCTCCATGCCCACGCTCTCCACTGGCAGACTGAGCCAGTTACCGGGGATTAGGGCTAGGCAGATTGGTAAACGTTCTTTACTTCTGCTTGGGTATAGAAGCAGCACCGCGTCCACCATGACCAACCAGCACTTGTCGCGCTTGATGCTTGCGTACCCTATTCTAGGTTCACTCGGGAGCCCTAACATGATTAGGTCGATTCATCGATGGACCGCGTCGCCCGCCGGATGGAGACGCCAGTGCTGGCTACATATACTAGAAGGGGAGGCCCTCGCCGGGTGTTAGAATGGTCAACGCAGATACGAGGAGCTTGTCACCAAGTCGGACACCAATGGCGAGAAGCAACGCAACCCACTGTCCTGCCGAATCATGTTAGACCGCAAAAATCATCCCATCGGTTCTGCCCTCGCACATACCTCTCCTCAACTAAGAACTGATGAGTGCCAGAGTTGCCGAGCGGCTTGCTACCTACGCCAAGCAGTGGATGAAGATCATCGAGTCCCGAGATGATGATGAGGTCAACAACGCCGAATTCCATTCCGAGGACCTCCTCTGGACATGGCGCCGTTCACCCAGTAGAACAAGTTTGCAGTGAGGTTAACGGTAATACCAATGGTCACAGAGGGGTATTGTCGACTGGATCCGGGTTTGATCACGGAGTGCGAGATTGAGAATTGATAGTGTTCGTATATGTAGAGAATGCGTCGATATACACCTAAAATGCAATATATATGGGGACCAACCATGCGTTATACAAAGAATCCGGCGAGAATCAGCCTGCTGTACTCTCTACTCAAGGCGAGTCATACACTTGAATGTAGAAGACAGGCGAAGGAGATGGCGGTGAACGGGCTGTCAGTTGCGTTCGGCGAGAGATGCCCTGGAGCGAGCTGCAAGTATTGAGAATTGCCCGCCAGCTCCCGCCCAAACAAGCGTCCTGTCTTTCAAGGCTTTACCTCCAATGGGTTGGGCAACCTGTACATCGTCTTCATGACCGAGGCCCAACTGGCCCCCTGAGTTGAACCCAGTGACATACGCCGTCCCTTCTCTTGTGACGAAAATGGTGTGGTCGGTGCCACATGCCACATGGCTGACTTGACCGAGGCCGGGAACAAGCGTGGGACGGAGGCAGATACGTGGAGCGTTGCGCTCGTCGCGGCGGACCAAGCTGGTATCCTGAAGCTGCTCGTCTGTGAAGGCTATGCCGAGCTGCCCGCCGTCCAAGCGGCCCCAAACGAGGCATTGCCCGTCGGCCGTGACCGCCGCCGAATGATGGGCCCCGCCGGCGAGGCATACCACCTCCTTACCGCGAAGACCGGATATCTTCATGGGGAACGGCAAGACGACATCGTCGCTGCCGGCAGCCTTGGCGTATCCGGCTTCGCCAAAGCTGTTCAAGCCCCAAGCCCAAACGTGTCCCTTTTTGTCGACTGCAAGGGAATGATACTCTCCGCAGGCGATGTATTTGATATCCCTGATGTGGATGGGATTAGGGGTCAGTGGACCAGTGGCATGTCGACCGAAGACGTGGCGGCCCAGTTGGTTTTGTTCGCTGCAACCCCAGGACCAGATCATTCCGTGCGCATCGAGAGCTAAGGCGTGGTTGGCACCACAGGCAACCTGGGTAATGCTGCTGAGGCCCTGATTCCGAATTGGCGTGGCTTGCTTCTCGACGGCACGCCCTTGGGCATCATAGCCAAATCTTTCCTTCCCTTCGGCATTCTTAAACGTCCCCCAACCATATACATAGCCTGCATCCGTAAGCGCAAAACTACAGCTATCACCGGCGGCGACCTGGACAAACCTCGTCCCAGGCGGGAACGAGTCAGGCGGGATGGCGGTCGGTGTGGATTCCAGAGGGTTCAGCTCCCCTTCCTCTTCGGAATCGCCATCGACATCTCGTAAACCCCCTTCCCAGGCCGTGCTTCTGCCCAGGGCGCAATTGTCATTCACACCCCAAGTGATAATCTTGTTGTCTTCTGTAAGAGCAACTGTGTGCATGCCACCGCAAACGAGTTGGACGACACGGAAGGCAGAGGGATTGTCAGGATCGAGAAAGGGGTTCAGGCGCGGGCGAGCAGCTTCTTGGATCGCGGGACCCAGGCCTAGCTCACCGGCGTCGCCGTTGCCGAAGACCAGAACCGACACAACTTCAGTCGGAGCTTGGTTAATGCGCGGTAGCTGCCCATCCTGTTCGCGAGGTACGAGTTTTGGCTTCTTCAACCTATGTGTTGCCTCGGATCCATCGTCTGGCTGCTTGCGCTTCGATGACCGAGGAGGCGTCCCTCCAGCAGGAGGGTTCTTGGAGTCTCCATTGACATGGGTGTGCGGGTGGGGC
This sequence comes from Canariomyces notabilis, assembly GCF_033297395.1. Lineage (NCBI taxonomy): Eukaryota > Fungi > Ascomycota > Sordariomycetes > Sordariales > Chaetomiaceae > Canariomyces > Canariomyces notabilis. The sequence continues at coordinate 1,602,747 of NW_027041823.1, forward strand.
TCAACTCTCGACTTTGAGGATTCTACATTCGACTGTCAGAAACGAAGGCGGCCCAAAACAGTTATGATGGAGAGAAGAAACGAGGGTCAAACTCTACGCACGGGACGTCGCGGGCGTGGTCTTTGCGTTTTCGGCACTGTCGTTCTTCTTGTGTCCTTTGCCGCGCCTCGACACGGTCGGGGCTGAAGATCCAGCCCCTTTCGTCAAAACCATTGAGACGGGACCTGGTGTTTTTCTAATAAGATTCCTGGTTGTAAATTCTCCCGCAGTGCATCTCTCAAGTTTTCTCTGTCATCCGCTCGGGTTGGACATCCGCGTTGGTCCGTTTCGGAACAGTGCGAAAAAGATACTGTATAATTTTGGGAATCGCGAACAAAGCCAGCAGTTTTTGGGTTGGTTGGTTCCAACTGCAAACGTCCAATTCTTCCACCAGTCCTTGCCCAGGCCCCAGACAATCCACCCAACTCAACTTACTGCTGCAAGCAGATTACTCACTCTCAGCTTTGTCCCAGATTCCCGAAAATACGCTATACGGTACTTGAGCTTGGTATCACGCAGATGGCATATTCATCCCTGGTCACACTTCCTCCGGAGCTGCTGAGTGAAATATGCAGTTATCTGTGTTCGCATTGTCTGCGCAGCCCCGGGAATGACAGAGACCCTTCCGAGGTCGAATCTCACCGTGCCAGAATCGGGACAAGTGAGAAGCAGAAGGAGCAAGCGGACCTGCTCAACCTCAATCGCGTTTGCAGGGTTCTCCACGAGGTGGTGGAGCCCTTTTTATACCACCATATCCATACTTCTCAGAATCGCGACCTGTACTGCGCTATTCGGACCCTGTTGAGTCGTTTTGACTTGCGGACGAGGGTATTGGACCTGAGGGTCGATTATGATGGCAGCAAGCCCCCAGCCCTACGACCTAGGGACGGTTTGGAGGAGCCGGTTGAACTGAGGGAGTCGGCCGACAACGGGACGTTAGTCTCACTCCTACTGAAGCTCGTCCCACGCCTGCAAACCTTCCACCTCCATGTATCCGATGCAGCACTTCCTCCAATGGACCTCTTGGGCTCAAAGTTTTCCCTGACCTCACTCAGAAGGCTAACCTTCAGCGTCTTCGAACGGGGATTTGTGCTTGATCGAATTGTGCCCGTTATACAGCTCGCACCTAACCTTGAAGTTCTGCACTGCCACGGGTGCACTCTCGTCAGCGAGTGGTTCACCGATCTGGTGGACGGGCACATACCCATTGATGATGTACCGGCCACGTCGCCTCCACTACGGCATCTCACCGAATTGATTCTCACTGACACCCGTATGACGGCTGAGTCGTTGAGTAATTTTCTGCTCGCAGTAGGGCCGAAACTGTCCAAAGTCAGCATGCAACGACCAGAAGAGAGACCATTTGATGGAGATGATGTGGTCATGTTCGACGAGGTGGTTGCCGCCCTTCAGTCCTGGCGTAGTGGTCTCAAGGAGCTATCGTTTTGTCAGGAAGGTGTACACTGTGTTTGACCCCCCGATGCCCTCCAAAGAGTCTCCCTCTTGCGTGACTTCCACACGATCGAAACTTTACGGACCACCGCAGTCTCCCTCGACTTCTGTGGGCAGTCAGAGCAGGCGGAGAACACCGTTGTATCCAGTATTCCGACTTCTATACGAAACCTCAGGATTTACGGGCTCAACTATAACCCCGATGATCTACGACCTCTACTCGAAGCCTATAAAAGCGGCCAGTTTCAATACCTCCGCAGGATCGAAATTGATGGCACAGACGACCTCGAAGAACCCCTCCCATTAGCGTTCAGGCAGGAGTCTAGGGACTTGAGTGCTGCCTTTCGGTCCGCGGGACTCGAATTCATAGTTCACCCCGTACCAAAATGCTGGTGGCCATATTTAGACCCGTAAGGCCTTCAACATGCCGTCCGGTCAGTCCTAGCTGTGGTTCATTCTAGATGACTTCGGTGCGTTGTGATTATACATGAGAAACCTGACCGCAGCCATGTTAAACGCTCAGTTCAAATAAGACAGGACGGAGCCTTGGTTCTAAGCTATGAAAGTGGGGGTACTGGTCGCCTCGCTGAAATCTTCTGCAGGACAACGATGATGTTGAGTGGGAAGTCTTAGACAATTAGGAACTCACAGTACACATCCTTAGGGTTTTGCATGATCATGGCTAAAGGGAGCTACGAATGCCACCTCTCTCATCCCCCACGTGGAACAAGTCTGTGTGAGGATTATAAAGGTCCCGATGGTGTGCACATCAGGTAGCATAGTCGTGCCCGAGGTTCTCCTGGCGGGGAGGCCGTTCCCGAAGACGACGTCTATTGGTAATTAGTTACGCGCGTGAGAATAGTATGCCAGTATACGCTCAAGAATGCCACATGTTGCTAGCAAGCAAGGTGCTAATGCCATGGTATGTTGCCTCATTCCGCTCATGATACCTTTTTCAGTTTCATGTCCTTCATTATATCATCCCCATTCCATGCGACAACCCCAATGCTGGAAAAGAAAGATGGGCCAAGCAATCCCAAACTCACTTTCGCCATGCCAACTCCCCATCCCTAAAGAGAGGCAAACCAGAAGTCCCAAAGGATCGTGATAACCAGGCTGCTGGGAGGGCTGCCTGGCCAGCATTACAAGAAGAAGAAAAGAACAAGACCTCAATCATCTCTCCTTCTTATTCCTCCCCAACCAGCCCCTTAAACCCCAAACCGCACAGACCTGCTCACAGCAGGCCAACAACAACCAGCACACCACCAAGGGCAACACCCACAGCCTTGACACCGAGGGCCGCATCAGCAGGGGCAGCAGCAGCGCCTTGCTGGACGGGGGGGTCTGTCTGCTGAGCCTGGGCGGCAGTGACCAGACTCGTCGTGGTCAGACTGCCACTCGAGCCATACGCAACAGTGGCCGGCCCGACCGAGGTGGAGAGGGAACCGGCGGAGCCCGTGATGACGGCCGTAACGGTGTCCACCGTCTCCGTCTTCCACGCCCAGCCCCTGCCCCAGGGAGCCCAGGGGCCGCCGCCGCCGTTGTTGCCGCCGGGGCCCCACCCGCCGGGACCGCCAGCCCACACGTTGCCGTTCCACTCGCAGCCGGTAACGGTGTAGACCCCGCCGGTCCATGTTCGGGTGTACGAGGACCAGTCGTCCGAGTCAATGTCGCCGTCGCCGTCCACGTCCTGCGCGTTTTGCCCGCCGCCGCCACCGTACCCGCCCCACCTACCCCCGGGGCCGTGCGGCCCGCCCGGCCCGCCGTATCTGCCCGGTCCCCAGGCGCCGGTAAAAGCTATGCCAATTGGGTTAGTTTTAGGTTGGATGTTGAGGAGGAAGAAACGAAAAAGATGGTACGGACCTGGTGCAGAGATGGTATATACGCCCGTGGCGCCGGCCGAGCTGCACGAGGACCACTGGGAGCAGAGAGAGGAGGACAGGGAGCTGTACGAGGTCACGGCGGTCGGAGTGGCCGAGCAGGCCGACTCAATGCAGGTGTAAACGGAGGGGGCTTGTGTGGCCCCGCAGTAGCTCGTCGGCGCCGGCCAGGTGGTGGCCGAGTCCCACAGCGAGGAGAAGCACTCTTGCTATTGAAATGTTAGGGCTGGTTACTCTGAGAGATGGAAAAGAAGATAAGAGGGCCGGACGAACAGCGCAGTCAGGGGCGCCGCCCCACCATTGAGCGTTAGCAGCAGCCGGCGCGAGCACGGCGGCGGTGGTTGAGGCCTTCATGGTTTTTGCCGTGTAGCTAGTCTGTCCTTAGGAGTCTAGTTGCTAGTTGCTCAAAAGATAATTTTCGATGACTGCAAGATATGCTTCGCTGATCTGGTGTCAGAGACAATGTTCGGCCGGTCTGATGTTGGAAGCAGTGAGTACTAGTAGTCCGCTGCGCCGAGCTTTATAGTCTGTGTTTATACTCGGACGACAGGGCCATGACACGACACGTTCCCGCGTCTGCATAAAGTGCATACGTTGGGAAATGGGGTCAGGCATTCAGCCCAAGGCTGGAGCACACTACACTACCGGTAGTACAGCAGGGGATCAGCCTCCGGTCCGGGGGGTCGGGCACACGGCGATAGGATTCGGAAATCGTCAGCTCTGGGGTAACCAGAACAAGCCACCTCTGGCTGCCGCGCGGCCTTGCGTCACGTCAAGTTGTCAACAAGCCCAAAGCCCGTTGTGCGCAAGGGGGAGGAGGCACGGGCATGATGGGCATCGCGCCAGCTAAGACAGAACAGCACAGCAACGGCCGACGCCACAGAGATCAACAGTGGTGGCACCGACGACGATGCGGGAAGAGGTTGGTTGCCAAGCTGTGACAGCAAAGAAGCTCCATGGGGCAGCCGCGTAAACGTTAGGGTCGCCTTCATGCCGAAGCACCGAAAAAGCTGCCACTCCAGGAGGAATTGGTATGAGCCAGTGACAGTGAGTGACCCTCAGCCCGGCTGCGCCCAGCTCTCTCGGGACCGAGGGTGAGGCGGGAATGGACAACGGCTAACGTTAACTAACTTGGCACGGAGAAAGGCAACTGGACGGGCCATGGAAGAGACTTGTCAGTGAGATCCTTCTGGTTATCGTTAACAGTTGCTTACCTATTTTCTTCCCTTCCGTGGTTTCCGTCGAGTCAAGGGCAGCCCTGGTGTAGAATCCGAGCCCACGTCTGCCTGTCTGTCTCTCCTCCCCCAGTCTCGATATCGGATGTGGAATGGGGGAAAGTCCGGCGAGCCAACCACACACATTCCTCGGTGCAAACACTTTGACAGATTTTTTTATCCAGCTCGAGCGTCGTAAGACGGTGAAGTCCAACTTCTTCAGCTGATCTGCTCTTCCTGACGGGCGGTTCTTATTTTACATTTGTCACCATGCCAATACGGATGAGTAAGGTCAGGTAAGGTCGGGAGACGGAGCGGTGTGCGGAATGTTCCACCACATCGGCACTGCGCAGCTTCAATTATAAAGTTGGGGGACCTGCTGGGGTACCGTAGAGTGATAAGATAAGATGCCGCTCGTGCATTGGGTGCTGCGTGCCGTTTTTCAAACAGGTGCATCTTCTTTTCAAATTCAACGTCGAATCGGCAGAAACATCTGGCCCCCTTTTCGGCCCAGAGTCGCAACAGCCTTGGACCCCGATGACGACGCTCGGTACACTTGTGCGATGGCGACCATGCACCCTGACAAATGCGGCCCTATGTTTCACAAGAATGCTTTCTGTCGTCTGTCGAAACAATCGTCTGCATGACAAGCCTGCTCTGCTGCAGGTAAAAGAGGAAAATGACAACCACCTGATCATAGCCTCATACACTGTTCTACACTCCAACGAATCCCAGTCCAACGAACACGCCGGCCAATCATCTGGCCTCGTCCAGTCATTAACCCGCCCAGCCTCTAGCAACTCCCTTCCCATCCGTCGCGAAAACTCCATAACGTTAACACTTCAGAAAAAATGCAGAGGAAACGGTTGACCAATGTCAACCCATGAACGCGAAAGAGGAAAGCCATAATCGTCGACGGACCCCGGTATGCGGCTCAGCGGACATCATCCAGGCCACCGCGACTTGCGAGATGTCAGATTCACGGGTCTGTATCCACGGGTCTGTATCGCCGGTGCTGTCACTACAGCATAGTGCCAAAGGCATCGTCTTCGAAAGGGATGGGCTTGCGCGGGGTGCCCTCGTCAGTCGCCGGCTTGCGGTGGCGGAACGTGAATCCCACAAAGAGGCTCTTGCTCATTTCGTCCTCGCGCTCCGCCATGCTCTCCAGCGCCTGCTGCTTCTCGTGCACCTCCTTGTACTTGGCCATGTCGGCCTCGTTGCTGAAGTCGTCAAAGTAGCCCGCGTCCGTCTCGGAGTCCAGCTCGGGTACGAATGGGGGCTTGGTCTCGCGCAACGTTGCCCAGTCGACCTCTGCAAAGTACTGGTGACTGTAGATGTCCTTGATCTTGGAGAATCGCCTGGATCGCGAGTTGATGCAACTGCGTTCGTCGGCTCGTCAGTTTCACCTTCTCAGCCAGGGCGGGGACGTCAACTTACGTTGTAATGAAATTCCATGTGCGGTTGCTGAGGAAGTAACTGGGGTCCTCCCACACCGGCCGCTTGAGGACCTCTCGCCAATGGTTCAGATTCCGCCACGTCTCGTCGGCGGTTGACCCGGCAAACGGAGGAAAGCCCGTGAGTGCCTCAAAGAGCATGCATCCCAAACTCCAGTAGTCAACCGTGTAATCGTATTCTTCGCCTCTCAACACCTCGGGGGCCATGTAATCCGGCGAGCCTACGATCGACTTGGCGTAATTGACGTCCCTCTCCCGCATCGTGCGATATCCTTCCCGCCGCTCGGCAATTGTGCGCTGATCCATCGGCTTGCCGAATGGCACCGACGTCTCGGACGCCTTCTCTAGGCGGATTCTCATCGACTCGATCTTGGCAGGCGCCAGAAACCCAGCGGCGAGGCCGAAATCCGTCAGCTTCACGTGGCCGGTTGAATCGACCAAGAAGTTCTCGGGCTTCAGATCGCGGTGGATGTAACCCAGCTGGTGCAGGGCGTCAACGGCGCAAAACATCTCGGCGATGTAGAAGCGCGCATGCCGGTTGGACAGCACACCCGTGTTGTTGAGAAGTGTGCGGAAGTCTCCGCCCGGCACGTATTCCATGGCAAGATAGATATTCTTGTCATCCTGGAATGAGTACAACAGGCGAACGAGCCAGTCGCTCTTTGCCGTTGTAAGGATGTCACGTTCCGTCAGAACATGCCGGACCTCGTCTAGCTTGAATAGCAGCTTCTTGCTCATGACCTTAAGCGCGCACACCTCCTTGGTATCCTTTTTTTGTGCGAGGAAGACCTGACCGTAGCCGCCCTGGCCAACCTGTGTCAGAATCTGGAAATCGCCGTGGCGCAACCTCACACGTCTCTTGCGAAGATTGGCCCGCTCCCGACCCGTGTATTTTGACCACATCTGTTTGTATGTCTCCTCATCGGTCTCCGGAGGAGCCGGGTATTCCGCCTTGAAGGCGTTGAGACGATTCTGCCTCGCGCCGACGTATGTCAAGAGGTCAAAGTAGTAATCAAGGAAGTCTTCCAACGGCCGTCAGCATCAGACAGGAGCACTCGGTCCGGAGGGACCTTGGACTTACATAGTTGAGTGACATTGACCATGCGCTTGACGCTTGGCTTCTGCAAAAGTTCACGCTCCTCAGCAGTGAGACCACGCGTCGTGTTAAAGCGCTTGACCGTCGGCGAAGGCCGATCTCGCTGCTGGTAGAGCTCTTGGCGTGAGATGGCGGCATGGCTGGGCTGGTATGTCGGCTCAGTGAACGGGTCCCGTGGAAAACTTGGAGGCGTGTTCTCCTGCCCATGGCTTCTCAGGGCGCCGCCGGTTGCAGCAGGACCTTTGTGGAGGACACTATCGTCAACAGCCGGGGAGCTCTCTTCGAGATTTTGCACATTCGTCTTGCCAGGAGAAAGAGGAGTTATGAACGCGCTCTGCGGTCGGCCAAGCTTCACAGGGCTGTCGAGGGCAGTAGGTGTCCCAAGCTTTAAGCTCTGAAGCACGCCGGGCAGTTCATTGGCGCCAGGGGGTATCGTCCTCTTGCTGGGGCTGCCTTGTGGAGTACTGGCAGGGGTGACGAAGCTGTTTCTGATCGGTGTGGAAGGGCGAGCGTCGACCTTGTCCTGTTTCCCTCCAGGGAATAGATTGGCCATAAAGCTCGCCATGGTGTCTGTGCGATCTGCGAACAAAAAGAAAAGAAAATGAAAAAGTGACTAGTAACGTAAATTGTGAGCAGTGCCGAGTCGGCTCCCGTCGCGCCCAACTTCGGCTTCCTCTTTCGCTTGCAGCAGGCTGAGATCAACTGAAAATATGTGAGGATGCTCTAAAGTAGTCTCAAACCGCCTGCAGATGGAGAGTCGCGTTGGAGCATGGAATGGAGACGGTTTTGGGAGCTTAACGTGAGATTAATAAACTATGGCGCCCAAGAACTCAAGGCGCGGCGGTAATCATGGTTCTTAACTTACCAATTGATTGGGCATTCAGCGGGGGCGGGGTAACAGACGTCAACATCGCTGGTTGCAGGAGCAACCCAGCGATAGCGCATACTTCTGAAACGTAGGCCCTGTCAGCTGAAGAACCCACCAGGTGGAGATGCCAAGAAGTGCCCGAGTCTTGGCTGGTTAAAGGTTCCATTCCGCTCAACGTCATTTCGCGAGCCGCGACAACCGTGCTGGTAATGAACTCAAATCCGCTTGCGTTTTGGTAACCTTGAGTAATCTTCACTTATAACGAGCGCTAATTCTATATCTCCCTTCATAATTGCCCGAGATGGCGAAGGAGCGCAACTACAATCCGGTGCAAGCACAGCGCAAGGCCGAGAAGGCCAAGGCCATCAAGAAAGGTATTGCTGTCTGATCATTATGCGGTTAACACCAACCTGTTGCTCTCTGTGACTAACTATTTCAACGTACAGGCAAGGCAGAGCAGCAAGCACGGAGGAACGAGAAACTTGCCAAGCGCAATCCGGACAGGATACAAAAGCAGATCGACGATCTCAAGGCGATAAAGGAGGGTGGCGGCAAGCTCACGGCTCACGAGGAGCAGGCGCTGGAGGCTCTCGAGAAAGATCTCAAGGCCGTCAAAAAGGCGAGGGAAGCACTAGGTGATAAGGCGCCAAAATTCGGCTTCACCTATTCGAATCAAGGGCAGAGAAGCGACGGTGTGTTGGGCAAGAGGCGGCGGGATGCCGAAGACGCCTCCAGCAGCGACAGCGACGTACCTGATGATGTCAAGAACATACCGATGCCGCGGGATACGCCGCCGCCAATTCCCAAGGAGATTCTAGACGAATGGTATGCGAAACGCCGGGCAAAGCGAAACGCGAATCAGGAACCACTAGGTGAACGCCGCGAGGAATCAGAAAAGCCGCCCACTCCTGTCGTTGAGGCAAAGACGGTCTATGAAGCGAAACCCGTACTCAGGGATCTGCGGAAAGAAGCAGTGAGCGCTTTCATGCCAACCGCTGTTCGGATGAAGATTGAGAAAGGCAAGGGGAAGGGCGGGCTTTTGGAGCCCGAGGAAGCGGACCAGCTGGAGAAGGAGGGTTACCTGCGAACATCGGAGAGTATAAATGTACGCCCTGGGCAGATGCAAGTTGAGCAAGATGCCGACGTACGCAGAGTTACGGTGGAGGACGCCGAAGATCAGGACGATTAACCTTAGGCGGCATCACAATGAGAACAGGATGCTGTATCTGCCTCATTGTCATGGAACTTTCTCCACGAGCTTCTCGCCGCTACGCGCGTGCTGCAGGCCATTCTCAGGTACACACATATTAATATCTTCCATGGCTTTGTGTAAGCGTACGCTGACACTCTATTAGCCCGACCAAGCTTTAACGTTCCAGCTGAGTCAATCCTGCTGTTATTCGCTCAGCCCTCAACCAGATTTAAGTCAAGGGCCGGAAAAAGGCAGGGTGAAATAGTTACGGCAGCACACAAAATTTGCAATCGGCACTTTTCGCAAGGACAGACGTTCTTGACCTGGCGACGCGAGAAGAAGCAGGATCGGAACGTCTCCCGACCGTGTTTCAGGATGTGCCACAAGGCTGGGATGTGCCAGGCGACAAAACAATGTGTTCTGATTTGTCGTTTATTTTCGACCTTTGGCGAGCATATGGCCCATGAAGGTTTTCCAAATTTGTGCCCGGTATGTGGTGGGCAACATATGCATCTACGTGCAATCTGCATGGGTGCCGATGTAGTTGATCGTTGGTCTAGTCATCCATCTCCGCGGCCCAGGTTTCTCCTCCCCTATTTCGCTTCTCTCAGTCTTGGATTTCCTCACAGCGCGATGGGCATGCTGATACCTGATCCCGTATCATCGTGCCAACAAACAAAGGACTGTATGCTCCTGATCCAATCCCTACACCTAGCGATCATTCCGAGGGCGTCCAGGCCCGAGACAACAGACATGGCAGCGCTGAGACGGCCGTAACTTCCCCAAAAGCCACCCCTTTATTTTCCCTCATAAAGTGGTCTAGTCGATATTTGATAGAACGTTCGGCGCTAGTCTACAGGTACGGCCAGGTGAGTCCGACTAGCAGCTGTTGGGCGGCACCAGTTCACGTCAGCGCCGGTGGTCGAGATGGACTCATCGGTTCTCAACGCCGGAAAGCTCCATCCAGTGCGGCGCTCAGTTCGCGTGCTTGCCTGCTAACCTCGGGCTCTTTGTTCCCTCCTCCTTATGCCTCGTCTTCGTGAGTCTTGATGACGTGATGGACGTGGGTTGGGTGTGCTGCTGGTTAAGAGGATAGCCAGTTCTACGAAACCGCTTATACCGCGCCTCAACGTGGAAGAAGGGAAACTCTCTTGACTCAGGTGCTGTATGATCATACTGGACCGAATGAGTCAAAAAAGCCCAAACGCACTTCTTGGAATGCTAGGCGGATAGTGGGAGGGACGAAGCAGAGGTTTGGCGATGGTGAGTGCTGGCGGGCCTTTGGATGTGTCCCTCTGACACCCACATGTTCCGGGTTGAAGCAAGAAGCGCGAGGGTTCCGTCGCTCTTGCCAGTGAATATATCGAGCTCAGCAGAGCGCACCTGCAGCTTCATTTTTCAAAAATTGCTCAGCTGAGGAGGAAGGAGCAACCCCAGAACAGAACCTCTATGTCAACGCTACAATCCCGAGCTTGCAACCTTCACACTCCAGCACTCTCCAACCCGAAGGATTCCACCATCCTTCCACTGCCGGTGCTTTTCATTACACTACGACTACAGTCCTGGAGGTGAGTGGCATCAGTAGCCCAGCAGATTTCTGCGGAGTCATCGCTTGCCTTTCCGCCACTTACCAAGGCCTCGTCTTACAGGTGCCCGAACTCACCATGAATTATCCGTACACGGATGGCAAAGATCTATCGATCCCGGGCTTCGATATGAAGATTCTCAAGCGGAGAGCGAGCCCTGCCCCGGATGAAGCTCCGCCCACGAAGAAGCGTCCCAGAGGCGATGTCTCTCCTTCTCCAATACAGCCTGCGACTATCCTCAGCAGCCCCATGTCCTTATTCGCATCATGGCAGGGGCGATTCTACCCAGTAATCGACATATCGAAATGACTGTATTTCCCAGGGAAATCGATCCAAATGAGTGGCCCCCGTCGATGGATGATCCGGACTTGATCAATCATATCAGCGCACTTAGCGTTGACTCTCTCTTGCGGTCGCCTCTCGACGGCGTTCGTACCTGTTTTGGCGTCCCACACGACCTGGACCTCTGGTACATCTTTCCAGAGGTCGAGAGCCAGCAGTTCTCGACGCTGCCCATTTATATTCGTGACAATAGAGTGTGGTGGGACTTTCTCAATGCAATCAAGCATTTCGGCCTACCTCTGCGCCAAGACAATGAGGGCGGCCTTGCTATGGGATGGGAAGTTCTTGAAATCTACGCTTATCCCCCTGGCATATCACCACTGGACACTGAGGATAGAGACTCAGACATGGAGGACTGCTACATGGAGGACATGATCATGGAAGAGCTGAGCACTAGCGAATACGTGCCCGGAAACTTCCAGGACTCCGGTACGATGTCTAAGCCCGGTGGAATGCAGTGGCTCGACGTCCATCCTCTTGTACATGAGACTAAGACAGTTCAATCAAAGCACCGTGCACTATGATTATGTCTGCTTGTGGCTTGCGTTTGGCCTAGGTCTGTGGTATGGCTCTCGGCGTCCATCTCACTGCTTTCTTAAGACCGTTTACCCACCTGACACTTGGCTCCCCCTAAAGGCTTTCCCCATGATCGCTTGAGTGCGGTTTTCCTCAAGGTACCAGCAAGTGTTGCCAACTCTCGCCGGTACCCTCCGTGCTGTAATTCATAGGACAAGTAGGGGAGTGGAGGTTGGTGCTAGCCGGGCAAGGAACTCTCGAAAGAACAGTAGAAGCAGACTTATGTCACGGGTTGAGCTGGGTAGGTAGGCATTGCTAAGGTATGATTCAAATACTCAAATATGTCGCTCTTTTCATGGGGCAGCTCATAGCAGCTCCTTTTTGTTCGGCGATGTGGATAATTATGGCTTTGGGCTCCATGGATGTATAACGTTATGTGCCATAAGTTCGGGCAAGATGTCCTCATAGGTTGACTCTTCAATGGGCCTGAAGATTCCTTCATCGGTAACAATGCTTCTGGTCCCTGAAATCGGCCGAAAGACTTTATAGAAAAGCAGCCAACGGCCAACTCATCTACGCAGCCTAGTCTGTAGAAATTAGGCGTTTTGGGTGAAGAAACGTTATCCCATGAGTATCTCCATTCAGTAAAATGAGAGTTTAGTAATGGTTGTATACTTGTGCTTCGTCGTTGCCGAAACCTAAATTCTACAACTTCTGTTGGCGAGTACAGACGTGCGGGTTCTTTCCCAGAGATGGGCAGAGGGATATCTGAAAGTCTATTTTACTTGACATATGGCGTGCTATATCTCACAAGGTATTCTGGCAGGGCTAAAGTCAACCGTTCAGCTACACTGCTTGTCCGTAACATGATTTCTAACAACCTATCGTCCCTTAGCACTGCATACCTCTAGCATACCTTGCAAGTTAGCTGGCCGAGTTCCGAGATGCCCAGAGAAAGCAATGCTGCTGGTGTGACGAGGTGAAATCTTCGGGCATGTGAACAAGGAGGCTGGGACAGCTCCAACCGAAGTAGATTCGTGTGGAATCGTAGCCACATATCCTGCCTTCACTTTGTGTCGATTTGATCGTAGAAGGGCGGGACAGTACGCACCTTACACTACAATGATTGCGGTTGCACTCACACATGGCTGACTCGGGGATGCCCTCCCACATTAGTACCACCCGAGACATATGAGCGACACGGTTCTACGGGTATGGTTGTGTCAGGTAGCTGCAGTGATACTCGAGTAGTTCAAGAGGTCCGGCTCAAGCGGCAGCAACGCGTCTGAATCATAAATGATAAGACCAATCTTTCTCTGTCATTGGCTTCAATGAGGGCCCTTGGTAAACAGTCAACCGTGGGCATATGTCTCTGTACATAAACGACGGTGAGTTTACTGTGCGATTTGGCCGGAAAAGCAACCGGAAAAGGGGCATAATGCAACCCCCTTAACAGTCCCAACCCGAATAATCACACACCTGTGCCTAGGATTGTGGCCTTGCCAGTCCCCTGGTACCGAACGCTTGTTCCTGGCACGCAAGGCTCAGTACTACCCAAGGAAAGGTTGGCTAAAGGAAGAGCTTGATATATGAACCGACCTGTCCCATGGCCAAGATTCTCAGGCAGGTACGGAGTACATACAATGCAATAGAGACCTGCCGTGCAATGGTTCGCACCAGTCAATGCAAGTTTCTGCCTGCCGTCAGCAAATTAGCCGGATGAGACCCGAACGGTAGGCCGGGCGGTTACCGTCCCCAACGTGGGACGGCACCATGCTGCGGTCCAACGTTAGTGTATGGGTACGTACAGCGGTTCAGGCACGGGCAGACCGTGACAAACCCCTTTCCCCCGGGCCGTGGTGAGTTGAGACAGCCGGAAGGCGGCATAAGACGGTCTAACCGTCCGCAAATGTATGCTGGTATTACAGACTACAGTACTGTAGTCTATTGCTGAGCTTTATCCAACTGGGCGGATTCCTCCTCAACTTCTTTAGTTGATATAAATGCAGGAATCCCCCCCACAGGCGATTTCAGTGTCCTTCATATGGTACGGGGAATACCACTTTTGTTATCCCCAGCTGGGGACGGCACCCCTGAGGCGGGCGGAGAAGTGGGAAAAGTTGGCACATGCAATACACAGGTGCCTTGCATCTCGAGTTGTTCACGGCTGCAACGTTCTGTTGGGGTTCAGGAGTTACCCTACTGTGTAGGTAATCTGCAGCAAATCTTGGATGATAGGACCTGGAGCTTCTATTACCGGTACGGAGCAATATGTAGTGACTTGAAGTTCTCAAGACAAAGCCCCTGTCTTTGCCCGGTTTAGCGCTCCCGTTGGTTACAAGGGGTGGCTGGCAGGAGAGACCAGATTCAATGACTGCGGTAGCCCGCGAAATCGGTCCAATTGCCAGACTTGTTGATTCGGAATGGGAGAACGCAACCTGCTCTGTTATGTGTAGTGTACCGAAGGACGGAATTCGTTCTGGAGATAACGATAACGGTCGGGTCACAGCGGCTGCCCGCAGCCTGGCACGGCACGCATGAGCTGTACCAAGCTTTTAAGCGTTGCATGTAATTCCGCTCCAAATGCTCCGTGCCAATCGAGACATGACCTGGCCATCCGGCTCTTAGAGTTGCATCAAATCAACGCGTGAAGCGACTGGTCAACAATGAGGCTCTTCTGGATTCACTTGTTGATGTGGCAGGATGAGGCTTACCGCTTCTTCGTTGTGGCAGTTTGTGTGGGGGAAAGTCCTAACCGCCGGGCCAAGATGCAACCATCCTGCACTGTACAGTACATATGTACACTAAATCCTGCTGGTGAACCCAATGGTCAAGTATTGGGGAAATCTTGCATCGAGGTTGTGCCGCGATATTTTTCCTGTCATTGCTTGAGAGAGGTGGATTGAGGGCCCCCACAAGTGCGTCATCAGTCAGGGATGTTAGAACGCGTGCCCCGCATACCTGCGCGTCGCCAAGCCTCCACTTTACGGAACACCGAAAGTACCTCCATCGAGCCTGACAGAACATGGTTTGTCGAACGGATCCATCTGAGCTTGTCCGTAGCTGCAAGTTCCATTCAGGCCGGGCACATATTTTTATGAGTTATATCCACCGAACAAATGCTGAGGTTCGTCCAAGCTCGTCCAGATAGGGCGATACTTGGACACTAACAGTAACAGTTTTACTTCGTGGACTCTGTTGTCATCGTGTCAACTGCAGTTAGACAGCTGCAACTACCAACGAGTCATGAGCTGGGGGACTGGTCTCCAAAACTCCGAAACTTTCTCAATCTCCTCCATCGATCTGTTATCATCGCGAACTAGGTACCTTACGGAATACCTCTCACAGTAATTACGGATACACACATACGGATACAGTACCAACTGTCCGCCAATTCTTACACTAGCCTCGTACTGTACTGTATGTATGGACATAAATACGCTACATGCACTACGACGCTGTTCCAAGGAAACTCAAATACCTGAACATGGGCTTGCCAATAAACGTTGAGATTATAGACTACTTCCGGTTAGATCTGGACTGCTCCAGTTCCTGTGCCGCTACACTCCGGTTCTCAGCCCTCTGCTCAAGGGCTTCGCTCTTTGAGAACCTCCAGATTCTATGACTGGAGTACTTCGTAGGTGCTCCGACTGCACCGAGTACATACCTGCCATATTTCCTTGATATCGCTCCAACACGTGTGCTTGAGCTTATACTAGATCACAACCTTTGATCTGAGGCCAGGCGCAGTACCGAATTCCAAACTCTTCGTCGCGTACTTTTCGGCTAGGGTGACTTACATACCTATACAATGTGATAATATTACTGTATGCATGTATTGTTCAGTACAGTACCTGAATTCAGTTGACATGTGCCATTTGACAGTTTCCCGCCCAGTAGGGTAAGGTAAGTTAACCTCCAAAGATGGTTTAAGGGTCCGGCGTAAGTTTGGCTGTTGTATGTGGGCAATTCACTGGTCTCTCTGGTCTGTTATCGTTCTGTAAAGACTGATGAAAGCCACATGCTGAGTTATCTCAGAATCAGACGTTTTTTGTGGGCGTTGGGCGCTTCGCGCCAGACCAGAGGGCCGCTTCGCGGCCTGTCGCCTGCCCGTAACAATTGAAATTCTGGCCCATGCGTGTATTGGCTAGGACACTTCCTAACCCAATTTGGGTAGGCATCTGTCCGGTACATGACGACCCACATTTCTTCCTGGACGCCCAAAAAAAACGTCTGAGGAAATAATCAGACTCCCGACGGGCTCACCTTTTCAAGCCCCATACAAATCCAGATTGACCACCACATACAACCACGTCGCATATACCACCACAACTAGTTGTAGCAAAACAAAATATACTCTGAAGATCTCCAGAAGCAAGCGAATCGAATGGTATAATTTTCATCGTGATGCGACAAGTGGAAGTGCGAAAGGTTGGCCCAAACGTAATTTGTTGCTTCCTTTTTCAACCTTGCCCGGAGGTTGACCCCCTCCAACTTTCCACCCAGTTGGCGCGCAACCACGATTTTCCACCACAAGGTCAATTCGCCATTGCTCTTCCTCAGAGAGCATTCGTATGGCCAGGATTCGTATTCGCGCAAGAGCAATGTGGCCCGGGAAAGAGAGGGTTATAAAGAGGCTTTGGCGCGATAACTGCGAATGATGCCGTTCTTGGGCCTCACCTTATGGTCGCTTGCGGCCAGGATACCTCAGGGCAAGGCCAGGAATCGCGAATTAGCCCAGGAAAGAGTATACCATACCCGTTGGCTCCACTTTCGTCAAGGGGCCACTATCAAGATAGTTGGGCGCAGAATTCGGAGACGGAACAAAATCCAGAGACGATAGTACAATATATAGCATATCACTACAATCACTAACAGATGGGCAGTCTCATGCCCGGAAATCAGGCCATACTGTACTTTCAGGGAAATGGATATGACAGTCAGAACCGCCTCTTCAAGGCGGTTCGAATGATACCTACTTTGAATGGATGCATCCTATATTTGGAGTGTCCTAGGTGAAAGTGTTGTATCTTGCACCACATTCCAAACCCGACTTACAAGACCCAAGTCACCAGATTCAGCAACTTCCACCAAAATTCACCACAATTTCATCAAGCACTCCAAGAGTAATAGAATATATCCATTCAAAGTAAGTATCATTCGAACCGCCTTTTCAAGGCGGATCTAACAGTCATATCCATTTTCCAGGAAAAACAATGGTTGTAAAGATGCAGGTTGCTGGTGTTGCTGGCTAACAATTTTGTATGGGGAATGCACCAATTTCTGATGCGTCTCTGGATTTCGTTCCGTCCACGAATTTTGCGCCCAACTATCTATAGTTGGCCCCTTTTTTGGGAGTGGAGCCAACGGGTAGAGTTATGGTCGCGCGAGTAATCGTGGAACTACCTGTGAGTTGTTAGCAGCTGTCTGGCATATGAGCAATGGGAATCAAACCAGAAAAAACATCCAGAAGAACGCCCTTGATTAGGGGATTATAGAACAGTTGTCGGATCGCGAATAGCTTCAATAACGGTACAATGGTGGTTCTGGGTGCGTGGGTTTGAAAAGGTAACCCCCCTGGGACCCCGATTATTTCCTCAGACCAGTGTGTGCGGGTGGTCGGTAAGTGGGGTCTGGGTGGTTTGATTGGCTGGAATTGGCCAGTGGTACGTATCCAAGTCAATTACCGGGCCGTAAGGCCAATACAGCCCGCACACACTGGTCTGAATTCTGTGATAACATGCTGAGTGCGTCTACACTACGAGACTACGCAGAGCATCTGCGGACTCCCGCCCCAGAGGCCAGAGGCCACTCGTTGCAAGATTTCGGTACCCACGTCACTGGATGGGGCAGCAACCGCTAAGCCACACGCGAAAAGCCCGTCAACTTCAGGCACCGGCGACGCAGGCCCCTGTTCCCTGTCGCGCGCCATCTCTTTCCGATCAATCAGGGTTGGGAAATTGCCCAGACCCGGATGGCCAACTCTTTCCCATCTCATCTCATCGTGTCGTCGTATCAAAGCGTGTTAGCGATCCACAGCTACCACAGTAGTGTGGATGCCAGCGGGTCGTTTTTGGGACGTTTTCTAGCGTTCTTCCACAATGGCCGGGGGAAGAATTGTGTAGAATCTGATGCCGGCCAAACCTAACGTCTGAGCATTCAACGAGCATCATGGTACGTAAGTTAGAGCCTGGGATAATTCAGGCTCGTTGCTCAGGACAGCTAATACCTCTACCTTTAATACTACACTGGCTGAGTGTCCTTTTGAGATTTACTGGCAATCATTTACAGGTTCCAGCGCCGCCAAGCTACGCATTCCTTCTCCCTTTTGTCAGCGCAGCACTGCCCAATTGCATCCACTCCAGGGCAGCGGCGTCGATGCTTTCTGTGACACCTCCCGTACCGAGCCACTTTCCCACCCCGAGCTTTCCGTTTTCCGTTTCCACCTGCCTACCACCCAAACGTTAGCACATCCGGCCGGCACTAAAGCAGTGACCGCCAACAACCGCCTCGTACACAAGGGCAAGAGAAGAGAGGGTCTCCAGGCGGAACACGCGACACCGCCAGCATTTTCTACCTCGACAGCATCCACCTGCACTGTCGAAGCCCTGTTATTTTGCCTACTTCAAACAGCGTAAAGCGTAATCCTAATTCTATCACTTTTTCCGACGGGTTGCTGTCCAGCGAATACTATTAATTAGACATTCTGGCACTCCCGGGCGCTGACGGCAACGAACTCTTGGCAACGCCCGAACCTGTCTCGAGATCTAGCTGGAGCCCACCCACTCGCTGGCTCGTACGAATCGTCCGCTCGTTATTTATCGACCATCTGAAGTGTTCGTTCAGCAGCAGCCCACGCGACTGCGTAGCCCGAACCGTTGACACAAACCCGACGCTCGCTGCACGATTGTGATACCCGCAAACACGCGATAGAGGGAGCACAAAGTCAATTTCCTTGCACCTCAAGCGGCCTATCATCCGTGGGCTTCGCCAGACGACCAACGCCGCATCCGCCAACCGCCCTGAAACCCGCCATTCGAATCCCAGGATCCCCAGGCATAGCTGTGGCAGCCACGCACTAGTTGTCCCATCTCGGCCTCACGCTCGTTTTTTAGTCTCCTGCACCACGCGGTAGCGGGTTGGCCGACCGCCGCTGATACTGCACTACCGCCCGCTGCGTGCACCCTAGCTGGCTGTTGCCAGTAGCGCAGTTGGACTCGCCGGCGCCACCGCAGAAGAGCGCGCGGCGATCGTCAGAGTTGCCTGCTGCCGCTGCATACCGAAGCTCGCTCACTTGCTGAACCACAACTTGGGGGCCTCTGCGTGATACTCGTCAATCGCTCTTTTCAAGTTTCCGATCTGCAAGTCCGGTTGGATGAGTCCGGACAAAGACGGCGAACGGACCGGCACTTATCCTCAATAGTTCTCCCCCGGAGGAATCAGGTCGCCGGGAGATCGTCATCTCATCTGCAGTCTGCGGGGGTTCGACGCAACATAACTGAGCACGCCAAGCGAACGAGGGCTGAGGAAAAGAAAGGGAGGGAGAAAAGTCTCAACCTGCAACAGCTGACAGGCCGACACCGAGCTTGACTGCGAATTGTGGTTTGGCTAGGCACAGGAGAGCGAGACATCGAGGGTTTCCCGTTTCGGTCGGGCGCTTCCCGTCATAGCCGGCCTTGCTGGTTTTGCGTCCTGCAGCTTGGAAACTTGACAAGCCCACTATCCCAGATCGGGCCTCCACCATGGCACCCTTGACTCCCCGACTCAAGATCCTATCAGGTAAGTCGCTGCACTCGTGCTGTACCTCCTCTCGGTTCGTTTGTATCTTTTTTGTCTACCTAGTCCTTGCCGCTCCAGCCTGCCTAGTGCGGCCTCGATTTCCGGGACGGACACCAGAAAAGAGTGGACATCATCTTGAAACCCTCCCACTCCCCCGTCCAACTCACCCGATCGCAACTACACTCGTTTGCCAAAAAACCTTTTTCTGGGAGCTGCTGCACATGCGACTTCGCTAGCAGAGCTAGAAATGTCGGACAATGAGCTGATGAAAGTTGTCACAGTGGGCGGGAATCAGGTTTCTGCCTTCTTATCATGGCGGCTGCAAGCGACTAATGCCTGCGACGTCACTCTCGTGTGGAAGACGGGTTACGAGCATGTATCGCAGTACGGGATATCTTTCAAGTATGCGCTCCGCTTCCTCCGCCCAACCTCCTTGTTTCCACAATCTCATGTGCTGACTGCGTTACGCCCAGGTCTCCCATCTTTGGTAACGAGCGGTTCAAGCCCAGGCATGGTATGTATTTCTTGCCCGCAAAGCTCCCCTCTCCCTTCCCTTCCGCAACAGCGCATCCTTTGCTGAACAGTTTATTTGCAGTCGTCCGGACCCCCGAGGAGGCAGCATCTCGCGGAGAGGGCGCGTTCGACTACGTTATCCTATGTATAAAGGCACTCCCTGATGTCTACGACTTAGCCTCGGTGATCGACTCCGTCGTGACGCCCCAGCACACATGCATCCTCGTCAACACCACTCACGCACTCGGCCTCGAATCAGCCATTGAGGAGCGATTCCCAACAAATGTGGTTCTCTCTCTCGTTTGCGGCGCTGATCTCGCACAGCTCGGGGCAAGCGAGTTCGAACACAAGGGGTCAACTGAACTCTGGGTCGGGCCGGCAAACAAGGTTTCCGGCATTCCGTCCTCAATACAGGAGGACATGGCGCATGCTCTAGCCATGACGCTAAGCACAGGCCAAGTTGACTGCAAGGTGTCAGATAACATCCGACAGCAGCAGTTCGAGCGAGTAATCGGGTAAGTTGCACCAATTTGTGCACAAATGAATAGAAGCTGACCTCATTTTTCTCCTCCCTTCAGCCCCATTGCCTTCCACCCTTTGACTGTGCTATTCGAGACGCCGAACTACGCTGCACTGCTCGAGAAAGTGGGTGTTTCCAAGCTGGTTTCCGACATAATCGATGAACTCCTCGCATTGGCGGAAGCCCGGGGGTGCAAGTTCCCGCCTGAGTTCAAACAAAACACAATTGATGAGTTCGCACGATCCAGCGCAGAGAATATCATGTGGCAGGATTATGTTGCGAGGCGGCCCATGGAAGTCGAGACTTACCTTGGCTCGCCCATCAGATTATCTCAGGAAACTGGGCTGAGCGTGCCGCGGGTCGAGACGTTATATGCCCTCCTCCATCATCTCAACATAGCCAACCGCAACCGGCCCAAGGTCGATGCCTCGCTGGGTCCACCGACCCGGCCGGGATCTCCGTCCACCATTCCCTCTCCTATTCCCCGGATATCTTCCCAGGGTACCCCGCGACTGGGCCCTAACGGGATTCCTAATGGAAATGGTATGGGCCGACCACGGCCCAGGGGCCCGTCGATGGGGCCACCAGGACCGCCGGGGCCGGGCATGCGTCGTCCTCCACCGCCTATGAATGGGGCGCCGCCCAATGGCTACGGACGACCCCCGCCCAATGGAATGCCGGGCTCACGGGTCCAATCGCGGAGAAGTTCCATGGAGGGAGCCGATCTGGAGGAGTTCAGCCACTTGGTGCTTTACGACGACATTCCTGAGGGTGGTGAAGCCGGCTACCCGCAGCCCAGCCCGCAGGAAATTGCTCTGAGGGAAAGGGAGCTGCAATTGCGGCAAAGAGAGCTTGCATTGAGAGAGCGTGAAATGAACCTAAGACGGGCAGCTGCCGGGGCGGGCCCGGGACCAAGAAGGGGACCTCCACCACCAATGCGAAACAACGGCGGTGCGTTCGATGACGAAGACGAAGACGACGATTATTTCGACCCCAATGGTACACCAGGGGTTCCGATGATCGACCCAGACAACTTCGACATGATGAGCGTCACGTCAAGGAAGAACCGGAAAGTGCCTAGTAGTTCCGCACAGTTTCGCATGAATCCCGAGCAAGATACGGGTCCCTCACGGGGAAGCAGGTTTCGACCTTGGAGTAGCAGGAGTCGATCGAGCCAGATCATGACGAACGCGATCCCCGGGCTCCATGATAACATCTTGGACGACCCGCTACTGGGATTTACGTCTAACCGGTATGGCACCGTTGACCGAGGGGCATTGCATGGGGAGTCAAGGTCCAACTCCCTCACGGCCGCCCGTCTGGACGAGCTTCAGTACAACCATGGACCGCCGCCTATGGGTATGAACGGGAACGGGCCTCGGCGGGCTAGTCAATCGCCGGGAACTCCCTACACCCCGTCGATCCGCGGCGGGGCGAGCGGGCGGCCGTCGCCTCCGAACGGGTATCCTGGCCCGCACATGAACGGCGGGCGTCCGTCTCCGCCCGACGGTGTGAAGCAGCCGATGCCCCGGTACCCTCCCGGTCACGGCAATGTCGTTGCGCCTCAGCAGGTGGAGCAGCACGCCGGGGTGAGCTCCCTCCACCCACCATTGGGCAAGAATGTAC
This sequence comes from Canariomyces notabilis, assembly GCF_033297395.1. NCBI lineage: Eukaryota > Fungi > Ascomycota > Sordariomycetes > Sordariales > Chaetomiaceae > Canariomyces > Canariomyces notabilis. The sequence goes on from NW_027041823.1 coordinate 1,624,824, forward strand.
GAAGTCTGACCGGTAGTGCGAGCGGCAGCGCGGCCAGTGGTGATTCGTCCCATCTCGACTCGGAACCCTCTGCCCACAGCAGCCAGAGCAGTTTAGGTCCTCGCCCCCCGATTGGCGTCCGCTGATTGCGCCTTTTGTTGTTTTGTCCTTCTTTTTCCTTTTGCCTTCCTTTTTTCTTATTTTGCCTTGGTGCGTGCCCGCACCTTGATACAAGCCTCATTGTGCATGGCTGCGAAGATGAGCCGCGGCGTTTGCTCTGAAAAGATGAAGAGTCTGGTCTTAATCTTGGGAAAGGATCCAGCCTACGCCTTTTTGACCCGGGCGATGGCGTGTTGTTTGGTCTAGAAAGGAAAAGAGGTGTCTACCATTTGACCTTCCCAACTGTCTGGTCTAGACGGAGAGGAGGGAGACGAACACGACTTTACAAATGCATCGATTATGAGATCCTAGAGAAGCAAAAGAGCGTTGTGGAAGTGGATGGGGAATGGCAAGCTCTCTTGAAGCGACATTGGGGGCGGGAAGGCTTTATGCCTTATATACCTTGCCTAAGGTTGCGGAACAGCTACATTCGACGGCCGGCGGAGTGGAGATGGCGCGTACAAAAGGGACAAGACGCAAAAGACCTTAATATCTAGTTTCGGGGATTTGGGGTTTCCTGATGATCTGTCTTGTCTGGCTCGTGTGGAAGCGTGACAAGACGGGAAGGGAAAGCCTGAATCCTACCTCTCTACCTGCTGCTACCTACAGCCTACCTACCTACTGAATTACCTACCGAGTACATAGGGGCATTTTCATTGTTCTCTCTTCCTTCATTTATCCGCGACAGTTTTCTTTGCGTGATGTTTTCTTGACTTATGGTAACGCTGCACTGGTAAAATCGACTGCATTTGTCTGTCTGTCTATGCTTGGTCAGCCTTCGCATAGTGTTTCTTGCTATCTTTCTTTCTTCCATCTAATGTACTGTGTAAAGCGGCTTTTTACTTTGTTGCCTTGTTCTAGGATGCAAGGGTGGCTGGATTGCTGGATGGATGGGGTGGGAGGGTGGATGATAGATGGTACGGGATGGGACATAGCGTACCTTAACTTGTAATGAATGAATCAGACCACGCCTTCTTTCGAGGGCCACCTATCTACGCCACTTTAATGGTTGAGGTGACCGGGAAGGTTTCCTGGCTGCTGCTGGCTGTGCGTGATGGACAGTGTGGATGAGGAGTATTCGTCCGTCCTTTAGGGGGGACACTGGAGGTCGATTGCGGTGAGGGAAGTAAAACGCAGGGGAAGATGGTAGATAGGAGGAGGCAGTGTAGAGTATAAACTCATACCTCGGTCTCTTCCCCCTATACCGCCTTGTGTATGTCTATCTCGCAGTTCTGTAGATCATGTCTTTGGCCGCACCTCGAGGGCAAGGTGTCCCACCCTTGGTCCTAGTTACTATAGTACAGTACCTTGCCACGCGAGGTTTATGGGAATATCTGCTCCTATTTGTCGTCCACTAGCCGCTGAGGTCAGTCATGTAAATTACACCCCGTTGGAGTTGTCCGGATGATCTGTAATGGGCTGGTGGAGGCTTTACGTCGTCACTCAGTTCACGCTTTTCTTTGGCCATGCTAATGATATGTATGAGGGCCATTTCAGATTTGATAGCTGTGTAGTTACTGACTTACCTCTGGTGATATGGGTTGATGGCCCCCTTGACTCTGGAAGTTTTCTATGGTGAGTACCTGACTTGCAACCTTGGGAATGAGGGCGGATGTGAGCAGACTTTGAGCGCCAGTGTTCCAAAACCCATTCATAGCTCGCACTCTTTCTTAGCAGTTGCCATATGACAATATCCTCCACTTGAATGTAAGGCCATGCTTGTGGACGGAGCGACAGAAACCTCCAGGACTACGGTGAACGATGTTGGTGTTTCTGGGTGCTGAGGTGCTGTACTCAGTGGTAGTATAGCACGGTGCACACATCCACTATCCAGCACCTAGCCCCACCACTGGCAGTGCTGCAGTGATAGGGCTGCCCCGCTCTCTTGTTCTTCCAGAACATCAATCGAAAACTTGGATCGCAAAGAAACACCTAGTTCAACTTGCTTATTTATACGTCAAAGCATACGAGGCAGAGCCCATCACACGCCTGAGATAGCTGGTAAACTGGTGTCCAAACATCGTGGCTCGACCGTACCATTGTGCCGTAATCACCCAGGTCCGCCGAACACATGGCGACGCGCAGCTTCAACACAAACACAACATCCCGCCAGTCAATAGCCACATCAGGAGGCGCTGTCAAGGCTCGGCAGCTGGTACGTCTTTCCTATACTTGCAGCATACAACTAGGCCTGTTCGCTTCCGTCTCAAATACAGCATCTCTATTCATAGTCCCCAGTGCCCCTTTTGACCAAGCAGTCCCACTCCGGCTTATATGATACACCTGCAGTCCTGAAGCAGCGAGGCTACACAGACTCGTTCAAACGCTGTAGACTAACTTGTAATCACCATTGCCAGGCCCAACTCCACTCACAGCTGGCGCAACTCTCTGCTAATCTGGCCGACACTGAAAACCTCTTGCGTATGACAAGCGTGCAAGCCGAGTCCATGCGCGGGCTGGGCAGCTGGCATGCGGGATTGTAAGTGAACCGCATTCCCCTGTGCCGTCCCCGGCCGTCCCTAATACCGCCGTGGCAGGTTCATGGCCGCCAGCAAGGTTCTCGGAGAAGAATCGGTACAACAGCAACAGGGCAGCCAGTCGTGAGGTCTTGGGGCATAGCCGTCCATGATGCAGTGGCGGGGCCGTCGTTGTAGCGGTCCGTACCGTATGTCGGCCTTGCTTAATCGCAACGGCAAGGGCTGTGCTTGGCGGGCCGTTTGATATGAACAGCTCCTTCAGGGCGGTGGGATCGTGGATCGTGTTTGCGCTCAGAAAACATGGCCTTTGGCCATATCAAGATTGGGGCGCCGACAGGAGAAGCCGTAGTCGGTGCTCAGGATCCGGAGATGTCTCCAGGAACGAGCCTAGTCAAGACCAAGGCTAGTTATATAAGGAATACGAGCTCCCGTCTTCTGCACCATCAAGTTTCTCTGGTCTCGTCTTTCAAGGAGCTAGCCGACCATGGGTTTGGCTCCGTGCATTGTGAATGTGAGGATCACAGGACAAGCATTGGGGTCGACATTCCGACTTGGATAATCTCAACCCTTTAGTTTCTTTCGCTGTAAAGAAGCAGCGTCGTCTGAAACTGCTCGCTCCGTTTTCCTCTTCGGCCTCGACGCGCTGACTGGATATCGCCTTTCCCTTCCACATGTATGGCAGGCTCGTACCAGGACATCAGCCCAAGGCTTATTACCGCCCTTGCTCTTGTTCTCAACCGTGGATGTACAAGACTCGCCCTCGATGAGAACAGAATCGCAGAACTTGCAGATGGCCTGTTTCACTGCCGGCTTAAGGCGGATTCTGGTCTTGAGGGACACGGAGCGCAAATCAGTGGCCAACCGCCTGCTCATGCCCTGCAAGGGTACCGAGGTTGGACCATCCGGAGCTGGCAGACGTGCTGAATCACTGGGAGCGCCAATGCTAGCACCAGTGACATGAGAGCCATGGGTTTGGCGTTGCGTTGAGAGGAAAGTGGCGGCTTGCTGAAGGAACGAGATGCGCGAGTAGATGGCCTTGTTCTGCACTCCGCCGCCAGTTTTGTTCCCCTTTGCCATGGTGTGAGGGCTCAATTTCCTCGAGCATCTGCTGTGCTTGAGCGTCCAAGTCTCTTACACACAGCCCTTGTTTGACTTCGATAACAAGGTTGGGAACGAGACTTGAGAATCATCAAAAATGGAACGAACGATCGAAGTACGGAGTACCTCCGTACATATCTTTGCCTATCGTTGGGTGGTCCGTGCCCAATCGGCCTTTGCCCCCGGCTTAGCGTGCATCGCTAAGCCACAATTGGCTAGCGTTGGTTGCCTTCCGGCCTTTCGAGGCTGTGCATTCTTTCAACATCCAACCGTTCTTTTTCGCTTTCTCCTTCCTGCCTTTCAACCTCCCATCATCAACGCGCCAAGCCCGCCATCGAGAAACCACCATCTTTCTCATCAACGCGCGATACCTCTACCATCTTCATCAACCCTTTTCCTTAACCCTAGCATCTGAAATTCTTTGGGGCCCTGCGACACCGTCACGGAATCGCACCTGCCTCAATCCATAATCCTTTGTGTTTGTCCACTCGCCACTACTTCGCAAAGTCGATTACCAACGTCGCATCCATCAGCCAGCATGTCTGCCGAAGAGGATCTCATTGACTACTCCGACGATGAGCTTAACAACGAGACAGCCGCCCCGGCTGCCAACGGAAAAAAGGGCGATGCTACTGCCGCCGGCCAGAACGTCGATAAGAAGGGTTCTTACGTCGGCATCCACTCGACTGGTTTCCGCGACTTTCTCTTGAAGCCTGAGCTACTTCGCGCCATCGCCGATTGCGGTTTCGAGCATCCCTCGGAGGGTTAGTCCTGACAAGTTTCATCCCCAGCTTATCGTTAACCCCTCCTGCCCCTGCCACGGGTCCGTCCATCTCGCAAGCAAAAAAAGAAAAAAAGAGCAGAAGGCTGCGCAATGCAAAATCTGTCAGGGAGCCAAGTTCGTCTAGGGCGCAGGGGGGCGCGCAATCACAAAACAATGAAGGCTGTGGTCACCAGCTATCCATTGACTGTTGAGTGTCGGAGCACAAGCTTCTCTGAGACACCGCTGAGCTCTAGCGTGAGCAAACAATCTTTGCAGATGATGGTCATCATCATGCTCGGATTGAGTCGGCAATTTTGGGGAAGCGACAAGATCGCTTAATGGCTCGCTCATATCATGAGCTCCTTGCACCGAACCCCTCGTGGGACACTGTCTAATTGGGACCTTGTCCCCCGTCTCAATTCGCCGCCGATTACTGGTCATAATCGGCGAGGATTGGTGATAGCACCACTTACCGTGGGCCGTCACACTGCGCACCTTGCTCAGTTTGAGTTTTGAAACACAGATGTGACTTGGAGGAAAGGGAAGGCGGGAGAGTAGCTGAAATCTTTTGCTGCGACGATGGACGGGCCTGTTCCTTGAACCAACCCTAGTCCACCGACCCAGTCCTCGTTTGCGTACCCGATTCTAATGCGGTCCCCGACTACAGTTCAGCAGACGTGTATTCCGCAGGCTATGCTTGGTGGCGACATTATTTGCCAGGCAAAGTCGGGTCTCGGCAAGACAGCTGTCTTTGTTCTCACCACCCTGCAGCAAGTTGAACCAGTTGCCGGAGAGTGCTCGGTGCTAGTGATGTGCCACACCCGTGAGCTGGCTTTCCAGATCCGCAACGAGTACAACCGCTTCAGCAAGTACATGCCAGACATCAAGACTGGTGTGTTCTACGGCGGCACTCCTATCCAGAAGGATGCCGAGATCCTCAAGAATAAGGAGACGCACCCGCACATCATCGTCGGCACTCCCGGCCGTCTGAATGCCCTCGTTCGGGACAAGAATCTGCGGCTCGGAAGCGTCCGCATGTTTGTCTTGGACGAATGTGACAAGATGCTTGATCAGATTGGTGAGCACCCTTGACATACTTATCATTGCCTCTTATTCTGACATAGACCATAGACATGCGCCGTGACGTCCAGGAAATTTTCCGTGCGACCCCCCAGCAGAAGCAGGTCATGATGTTTTCCGCTACGCTCTCTGACGAGATCAAGCCCATCTGCCGGAAGTTCATGCAGAATCCGACGGAGCACTATGTCGACGAAGACACCAAGTTGACGCTCCATGGTCTCCAGCAGTACTACCTTGCTCTTGAGGAGAGAGAGAAGAACAGAAAGCTCAACGAACTGCTCGATGAGCTGCAGTTCAATCAGGTCATCATCTTCGTCAAGAGTACATTGCGTGCCACCGAACTCGACAAGTTGCTTCGCGAATGCAACTTCCCTTCTATCGCTGTCCACTCTGGTGTCAGCCAGGAGGAGCGGTGAGTTTCTTAACTCGGACCGCTCGAAATTCTGATGCTAATTGCCCAACAGTATCCGTCGCTACAAGGAGTTCAAGGAGTTCAATAAGAGAATCTGCGTCGCTACCGACGTCTTCGGGCGTGGTATTGACATTGAGCGGATCAATCTGGCCATCAATTACGATATGCCCGCCGATGCTGACTCGTACCTCCACCGCGTCGGACGTGCCGGCCGTTTTGGCACTAAGGGTCTCGCAATCTCCTTTGTCACCACGGAGCAGGACAAGGAGGTTCTGCAGTCAATCGAGAAGCGCTTCGAGGTGGCTCTTCCGTACGTGATCCGCCCGCCTCTCGTTTGATAAGTCGTATGCTAATTCCAGTTTAGCGAGTTTCCCAAGGAAGGCATCGACGCCTCCACTTACATGGCGGCTTAAGGTGGAAAACCGGTTCGAGCGTTGCGGTGGATTGCTTCCGCGTCTACAATCCTTCCTGTCGTCCTCGTCGGTGGTTCCTCTGTGGCACTCTCTCTTTCCTGAAGTAACCAGGCAAAAAGTAAAACGGGAAAAGCTCGAGAAAGCGTCAAACACTCTGTGTGTGTCTGGAACCAAACTCGGCCATGTATAACTAGACAGTTTTTGGTACTGGGAATCGGGAGGTCAGTCTTTCCTTGCAGAACGTTTTCTGGTCACTGTGCTTAGCCGGTGGCCGTGCAATCCTGTCCTTTTTCGTCTCCCTTATGGGAGGAAGATGTGTGCCCAACTGTGCGAGTTTGATCTTACGCCCTGCCGTCCCTCGTGTCTATTACCTACCCTAGGAGCAGTGGGAGTTGTGTCATATTAACCCTCCTGAATGGACGTGCCGCTGTTACCCGCTCTGTTTACACCAATCCCCTTGAAGGGAGTGGTCCCTGCTGATGGGTGCACACCTACAGTCTACACAGGTAGCCAACTAGCTCAAGGGGTTCGGACACCTCGGCTGAGGTATTGTATTGTACACTAAGCAGGCAGACGAGCAGGAGGACGCGTGAGCAACGCGGTATTCTCGGCGTCCATGGTGTCCATGGTGTGGCGAGGTGAGAGGTGAGACGTCTGTCTGTTGCGAATCTCGGTTGACAAACGAATGCCCAAAGGGAGGAAGGGGGAATGCGATGGTGTCAGCAGAGGCGCAAGCTTTTTTCATAGTCGTGAAGCCGAATCATTCCATCCGCACCCGCGTCCGCAATGAATCCCTCGCGATGGCGGCGATGGGGTCGTAGGTGTAGCGTAGTGGCACCTCTTCAAGGAACGTTCCGGGTCGCCGAGTCCGAGCCAGGCAGGAGAAGGCTTACGACACGGTGGATATACAGCCATGTCGATGTCGACAAGATGAGAGAGTGAGTAGGTGTGTGAGCGTGCGAATGAGTTAGTGAGTGAAGAGTGCTTGTTGTGACACCCGCCGTCCCGTCTTGTCTTTCCTCTGGAGTCGAATCATCCTTCGTCAGTCATCCTTCCTTAGTATTTTCAGGTCATGCCCTCGCCTTCGCCCCAAATGCTCTCGTGACGCTGACCGACTCTAGTGTACACTTTCACTCTAGAGTCTTGCCACACACTTCGGCTGGGAAGGGCGAACGACCCAACGGGATCATGACGGCTTGGGGCCGCGGGTTTGGAACGATATAACGTTAGCGCTCGGTTTTTGTCCTTTCTGCTTTCGTCTTTCGTCACCTGACTGACTGACTCCTTTGTGTGAGCTGAACTTGCCGGCAAAATTAAGTCGTTCTCTACTCTCTAGGCCCCTTACCATTGCGGTGGTCGTCTGGGTGGTAGGTATGCTACCAGCCACGACCAGGCGACCTTGCCGGATGTGTCGTGGTCAAGTTCCTTCCGCCTCACCCGCGCCTCTTTGGGAGATCGAGACGAGCTCCTCCTTACTTCTTGACTTACTGGCACCTCTGCCGGGGCCTGCCAACGACTGGAACAACAGAAGACAAATCACAGATACGCAGACAGTTGTGTAGGTAGTCAACTCACTCATCAGTCATCTTGCTCGCGGGCCAACTGCCTGCCCCCTGACCTAATCTCACGCCGGGCCCCTCGGTCTGCTTACGGGATCGAGCTTAAGAAGGCTCTTGGCGTTTCCGGTCCGGATGACACATCCTGAGTTCATCCGTCGGTACCTAATGAGTAATTCTGGTATAGACTACCATCGCGGGGCTGTTCGATAGAACAGGTAGCGCCCGGCGATTCTGATCATCCGTGACTTGACATTGACGAGAAAAAGAAGACTTTGTCTTTGTCCCAAGTCATACTTCAACGTTACCGTACATGTAGTGAAGTCGGTTCAGTCGTCTCGGGCTCAGACGAAACATGACCCTTTTCGGTATCTAATTCGCATTTGACTTCGGACACCAGCTCGGATACGAGTAAAAAACCAGTAAGCGCGCCGAGCACACGATGGCCGCTGGTGGTTAGTAGGTTGAGAACATGCTGCTGATGGTTGGCCCGTTGATCAGCTGATTACTATACGGATACAAGGTGAGGTACCACCATATTACACGGTATGTCTGGTGAGCAGAAGGTTGAGGAGACCTCGCTCGAGACAGAGGCTGGTGGTTGAGTTCCCAGCTAAGTCAAGACGTAAGGCCGAATATCAAGGGCAAAGGCTTGGCATTTCTGATTGTAATCCTTATTCTCTGCCGATGACGGCGATCTGGTACATGGGATAGGTCCATATTTGCAGGCTGTGAAACCGCAAGAATAGGAGTTCCAGGGGAGGAGCATTCCTCTGCCCTGCTGTTGGTGCTGCTGCCTGCACTCAAACGACGTAAAGTGGCTGGCAATTCCTTCCATGCCCCGTTTATTTTATGATGGACAACGGACGGTGCAACAGCACCATGTTCTGCAGAGTCGCCGCAACACATGGCAAAGACCATGCACTCTTTGAATTAGCTCCTTGGCTAGGCGCTATTTCGATTGATCGTGGATTATGACGCTCGATGCCAGGCTGAGCTTTTACCGCAGCCACTGCAGTGCGTCGCTTGCTAAGAAAGGTGAATGTGGGGAAGCGAAGTGGATATTCGAGGGGCGGAGTTTAGGCGTTCCGTCACCTGCGACAAGAAATGGAACCCTCTCAGCTGGGCTCTGACGACGGAAGGGGAAGATGGATTGATTCAAGCCGGCACCATTGGTTCTAGGTTAGCATCTGTGTTCAAGATATCACCACCCGTTCCTGGGCAGGCTTCCAGCACAGGTTTGTGCAGTGAACATATGATGTGGTGAGGTGGAATCCTACGGTACCTCTCAAGGCTTTACTAACATACAGGTGTTCCATGGGTAGGTAGGCTCGAGGTACATACCTAGGTAGGTAATACCTCCATGGGAACCCTTTCCCAGCACCGTCAAGCGCAGTCGGCAAGCCACAAAGGCTGAATCTTCCCCGGGCAAGCGGTATGCCCGGCTCTCACGGAATACCGTAGAGGATGACAAATATCTTGGTCTCGGCCTTGGAATTGTTACGGAGTTGCTTCGCATTGTTTGTAAGGCGTCTGCTACCAACAATGGCCAGGGGGCTGTCGTGTAAGATGGCTTTTCAGTCACGGAAAGATCTTACAGCATTACCTAGCTTTCCATCTCCAGGCTGACATAGGCTACTGTGTAGGCTACGTTTGCGAAGACATGAGATTCGATTATCGTAATCAGGTCCGTGTCGATATTGCTGACGGGATGCTTTACCGCCTTCAAGCGCGGTTCAAGCGCCCCAGAAGTGCAGCCGCTGGGCCGCGCGGTAACTGGCGGCCATTTGGAACTGTTTGGGGAAGCTAGGTGCTTGTGTTGCCCCATGTCTGAACGACAACGTGATCGAGCTCTTGAAAGCTATGTTGGTGGCCTCCTAGCATCGTGTCGCTCGCGTGATTCAGGATGTCTCCTGACGCGTTGCTCGGCCATCATCGTTGTTCGGGAAAACACCCCATCGTCCGATATCGCGGGGCTGATCCAAGACTCAATCAGCGGGTCTCGGTTTGAGTCATCGCCAACACAACCGCGTTATGACCTGCCTTGAGCTGAACTAGCCTCCGAGGTTGTGATTGGTCTAGACTCATACCGATTGACAATGCTGAAGGGACATCGTTTCCCTCTGTCCGCCTCGCGAGACGGCGCCAGCATCGGCAGCTCCCTACTCCTTCATTGACTTTGAGAACCCGTAAATCTACATGGTCTCGAGGTTGGGTTGCTCTGCATCCAAACGGGCGTCACTGAACCGGCAGCGAAACGCTCGACTGCAAACAACATTCTTTTAAATCGGTGACACCGCTGACTGAAGCGGGGAAAAGCCGCTGCCGGAAGTCTTTGATTGGATGAGCTTGGGTTTTGCGATGCTCCTCTCGACCAGCTCCATGCGGTTGGTGAGGTGATTTTCTGTATTGTAGCAATATTATTGTAGCAAGCTGCGATGTTTGTTCCTGCACATACCCGTACAAGGCCATATGACATGCAAAGTGCAATTTCACTTCGTCGGTTCCTCCGCATCAACTGAGTGTGGAGTTTGTGGACCTCGAACGCTGGGTTGGAGCCGGACATTCCGAAGCCGGGTTCTTCGAGAAAACCTCCAGTCGCCGGCGTAACCGCATTTGGCACTGGCTGTGCGACGGACATTGACGACACTGCGAAGGACCCCGCGAAGCACAGCCAGGAAACGCAATGCGGGGAAGTTGCGCAGCTCTTGACTTCACAAGACGCGATCGACGTCAATATGTATCATGATACGAAAAATGTCCGTGGCACTTGAATATATGGAAAGAATTTCCATTTCCTTGTACAGGCCGCAAGATATGAGTGCCTCGCAACACCCGGACTCACCGGCGCCCGTCGAGGTGCCGTACAACTCTGATGAAACGGCTGGCGGGATTTCCGTTAGCGATGCAAAGACGGCCTTCGTAGCCAGACATCAGTAACGAGTTCTGATGAAGGTTTGTACATCGGAATCCACGAGGAGGCTGCTGATGTTGTGTGATAAGTTTATCATTTCAATGCACTGGGGATGGGAGGCTTGGACTTTTGGCCCGGTACAGCCCAGTCTGAGTCGCCAGTGTAAGTGTAAGAGGGCGCATTGACCACCTATAACACACTGCCTCATGTCTCATCATGACGAAGCCTTCAACGCAAATCTTACACAGCCTAACGTTAGAGTAAGTTCAAGCGTAGATGTTTTCATCAGAATTGTAAGTTCAGGAATGAAGTATGGGCATCGGGCGGCAGGCTAAGTCGGTGAGTTACCTGGCCGCTGGATGAGATTTCACTTACTAGTATCCGTAATCTCTCTCTCTTCAATGGCGCACAGTGCAACAAGCAATTCTGGCTGTGGCGAGTCGAGCTAACATCCCCACTTTTCCAGACCTGAACGCCCAGCCTAATTATCGCAGTGTGAGTGAGTCAACTTCATCAATCTTATGAGGCCTCATATGAATCAACCCAATAAGACTTGGTGATTGAAGCCATCATAGATGAGGAGGGCTCCATGTTATGGATGGGCATAGCGCAAGGAAAAATGATTCTTGTAAAACGGTGCCTGCCAAAGCCAAAGTACCGGTAATTCCATGTTAGACCTGGAAAATGGAAACGGACATGAAGGCGAAGAAGAGGTGTGAGTGAGAGAAATGCTCACTCTGTGAGTGGATCAACAGTGCAAGGGTGTATGAATTGATGATGCATCTGCGCCATTGCTATCAGGCTAGACCAATTTCAGCGACCAAGACGTGCCAGACAGGGGTCGAATTGGCTTTGTGTGCAGGAAAGCTGCTGAGCTGGCCACACACTCTCACCCACATTCCGTCCCCCGCCACTGTGCAGCAGCTGGGGCCAATCAGGGCAACGGTGATTTTACCACTTCTTCCATCCCACGGCCGAGTTGAAACTGGCGAGGGTGACTCGCTGTGAGATGGTGCCGACCGGCAAATTGATAGCAGAGAGGAGAAGGAAAGGAAGGATTTGGGTAGGGAGGGGACCCCAAATGGTGTGCCTACAAGCCAGCCAACACACATCTCTTTGGATGAGGCCATCGACACTCCTCGAACTCATAGTAGGGACGCATTACACAAGCTGGAGATGGTGATGGATAACATTATAATGAGGAACAATCTCCCGACTCTCCAGCTAACTTACCAGCCCTGTAATCGCGCCGCCGCTGCTGACCTAGGATGTGTTCTGCGGCGAGGATGGGCTCGACTATCCCTCACAAGTTGCCTATCCTGCTGAGTGTGAACAGCCAGGGCCTGGTGCTGTGGAGGTGGTGGAGGGACTGCAGGAGTGGAGGTTGGCTCAGGTTGGGAATTTGAAGGGGAGGTCAGGTCGTGCAGACTTGGCTGTGGGCTCCTTTTCCAGCGCAGAGTGGAAGTTTGGCGATTCGCCTGTGCTCCTGGTCTAGCAGGCACCCCCTTCAAAACTACGGGTACCCTGCGCCCAGCCGCTGCCGAGATGCTCCTCTCTTCTCTCCCATCGTTAACAGCAGCAACGATGTCCAACCTCAAGATCTAGGAAGAAGCGACTCTCTCGTAGTCTGCTTGTGAGATCTGTGTATCTTCTCTCCACTCCGAATTTGAATCATCGTACTGTTATTTCTTCCCATAAAAGTCTTGTTCTCTTTTTTTTTCGCCTTCCCCAGCCGAGATTTACTTGGTGCCGTGTCCTAATCCAATGATTGCCAGTCTGTTTGTCTAGACGTTTCCCTTTTTCGCGCGGCATTCACTTGCTCCCTGCGAACAAAGGAAAACAGGACCAACAGACATACACTGCCTTCCAGGCTCCGTACAAAACGATATCCTCCCGATTCGGGCAGCCAGCGCTCGGCCGCGCTCGCCGACAACCGTCATCTTCGACCGCCCGCGCTTCTCGATAGACCAGCCGACCAACAACAAGGAATCCGCCTCCCCCTCAAAGAAAGGCGAGGAAAATACGTGCATCGCAAACAGCTCAATCGTTCCCTTTGCAACCAGCTGTACTCACCACTCCCTGGTGACCATACCAGTTGCCACAATTCTCCTAGAAAAAAGACCCGTTTTCAGGCTTCCACCAACGGAGCTAGTCACACCACAAGCCCGCCAGTTGGGGCCACCTGTTTCCGTGGCGGCAAGTTTCGGCTAGACCCTCGCCACCCTCAAAAGCACCCACTCACTGCTGGAAGAGTCATCGAGACCCAGGGGCCACCCGAAGCCGGCAAGACTTATCTCAGTCGCCCAAAGTGACACGCGCCCTCACTCTACGAGTCACATTGCCGCTGCTGCCCTCAGGCTGTCGCCAGCGCCGATACTTACATTAAAAAGGTAGTCGGTTGATCTTGGTGCAGCACCGCAACCGCTAGTCAAACTGCCGGTACCTGCATCGCCTGCGTTGCCTGCACGCGCCTCCAATCGCACCTCGAGCCTCTCCCTCTCCTGCTAAGCTTCGCACTGCCTTTGCCTGATCGCCGCCAACGCCACCCGTATGGTCCAGCGCTAGCTACCATATAACCTCAATCCACACCGTTCTTCCGCTCATCTCGGCGAAAGACACACACAATGCCTCTGGCGAGCATTGTCTCTATTCCAGCCGTCGTCCCTGCTCTGTCTACCGGTTTGATCTTTCGTGAAACATCGGCTTCCGGCGCCCTGCTCTAGAAGCCCTCTCTCTTCGACATTCACGGTTCCGCGACAGGTCCATGTGGCTTGCAGCAGATCCCTCGTATCGAAAAGGTTCACGATCTGGTCATCCCCTGGTTAAACCGGTAAACACTGCCTGACGACGGCTGGAGGCCATTGGAAGCACACCTACCTTCCTTAAGCCAAGATGATGTGCAACTCAGTCTTCGAACCTCCCACCCTCCTCCGCAACCCTCTTCACAATGCACCTTACAACCTAACACTCGCAATTGCCGCATCCACTTCCTCCACTTCGGTCTGGTCCGACATCTCTTCGTCGCAGCAGTCCGACGACAATGTTTCAACTGCTGGCTCCTCCGACACCGATTCCTGCGACTCGTACTGCTTTTCCCAGGCCTCGACCCTGTCCCAAGCCTCGGTGAGCTCGCTTGGGAGCTCTTGCGAACGCGCGATCAAGCTCCACGAACCTTGGCCCAGGGACCACGTCCAGCTGCAGGCGCCGGCCGAGCTCCCCGCCGAGTTGCGGCAGAATCCGCGGCGCACATCCAGCTCTGCCATCTCGCGCACCGGACGTCCGCCTACGCTGCAGCGGCAGGCCGATCGCAAGATCAACTTTGTCGATAACCTCGTCGGTAAGAAGAACTCTCATCCACTGTGATGGACATGCACTCAATGGCGGTTTATTTTCTAGATACATCGACACACATCGTCGAGGCTATCTGGCCGACGTCGTCGGTTGTCCCTCGCAATGAGAGCGGTAACAGTGCCGTGCTGCCTCTGCGCACCTTCATCCAGGAGACGCTACGCCGCTCCCGGACCAGCTATTCCACATTGCAGGTGGCTCTCTACTACTTGATCCTGATTAAGCCTCATGTGCCGACCCACGATTTCACCATGGAGCAGCCCGACGATCGTCGCGCATGCCAGGCAATTCAATGCGGGCGCCGTATGTTTCTCGCTGCTCTGATCTTGGCATCCAAGTACCTTCAGGATCGCAACTACTCGGCCCGCGCTTGGAGCAAGATCTCCGGGCTTAATACCCTTGAGATTAATCAGAACGAAGTAACTTTCCTCCTAGCCGTAAACTGGAAGCTCCACGTCACCGAGGAGGTCTATAAGCGGTGGGCGGACTGCGTGGTGAAGCTCACTCCGACCCAACCGCCTTCTCCTGGGGGAGCCGCACAGCAACTCTACGAGCGGCAGTGCGACGACTTCCGCCGTGTTGTCCTCAGCTTGAGCCCAGACCTGGACAATTTGGAGGAAATCGCCCCTTGGTCCGCGGCTTCGACGCCGACCCACGAGCTTCCTCCAAGATCGCTGTTTACGCCCCCCACCGAGCGAACCGGCTCGTTCGGGTCCGACAAGATGGTCAATCTGTCGCCCAAGTCCCGGGCCGCTCCTGCGGTTATGGAGCCAGCTCCATCGACTGCATTTGCAACCGGGCGCTTAGCTCCGGCGCTGGGGCTCCTGCCCACACCCCGGTTGACCCCACAAACCAGTGGATTCAGCACTCCTGCAGTGGGTGCTGCTTCCCATCTCCTCGGCAGATGCTCTTCGATGGGCTTCGCCATGGCCCAAGTTTCAGGCTCGGTAGCCGCCCAGTCCGTGGATCGCTGGCCGCCTTCGGTAACATCGTCCCCCGTGAGTTATTTGACTCGTCGCTCGTCTCTCGCCAATTCTGTCTCAACCGCGTCCTCGCCCGAGTCCATGGTTTCGGATTTGTCCCGGCTCTCACGCTCATCCTCCATCTCTTCTGCTTCCTCGGTTTGCGCGCCGTCATCCAAACTGGATGTACAGGCGCGATGCCGGTATGCGAAGCTGTGCAGTGAGAGGCTGAGCCTGAGACCCACCATTGCCTCGGTTCCCGAAGACCAGGAAGAGAGTTGCCTGACCGCGTCGCCCGAGTTCCACATGATTTCAACGGGGAAGGAACTCTACGATGGCTCGTTGGATCTGCCTCTGGCGCGCAGGCAGCGCGAAGTCGATGATGCTGCAAGAGCTCTCCAGGAACTGCAGCGTTCCGGCGCTTGCCGGCCCGCGGTGCCGGTCAGGGCTGGGTCCAAGCGGACACGGTCTCTGTCAACAGTGCAGGACGACGTTCGTGAGATGCTCACGGGTCATGGCGCTGGTGGCAGCCCGTGGTCCGAGTCGATGGTTCGTGCCCAAGGCGAGGTGTATCAGAACAAGAGGCTTTGCTGTGCGGACGAGGCAGCCCGTCAATTCACGTTCCCTTCGCTCCATCCCGCTGTGGGTGGTCCGGGTGGCCCGGGGATGTGGGCGGGGATCTTGAACTGATTCTTGTCACGCAAAAACTCGTCATTTCTGTCGAATACCTAATATTTCCTATGCTCATCCTATGCAGGTGCCGCCTGCACATGCAAAACCTACCGCACATACATACATACCTACACTTGTGATACTACTGTTTCTTGTATCGTCCCTTTCGAGAGTGGATGGTGAAGGGCGATCTCGGTGGCGTTTCCTAGTTCAACAAGACAACCTTGGAGACATTAAGGCCAAGGGAAGACGGGCGAAAAGCGCGCTTCGTTTGTTTTGCATGCATTTCCTGGATCCTGGGGAAACGGCATTGGGGCGGAGGCGGAATCCTGGTCAATTTTGGCGAAGGCGGTCGATGTGTGTACGATGTAAGAAGTTGTTTGTTGACTCTTTTCCTTTTATTCTCGGTCATCACGGGGTCGAATCACGGCGTCTCAGGAACGGGATGCCGAAAGGGGAGAGGATTCGAACTACTAGGAGCATAATGGGATGGGGCCAGGCACCGCGGTACTGAATTGGTCCGCGGCCTGAAGGCACGGGTTTTGCAGATGCCACTTTTTCCCCCTTCTACATCTCTTACCCTGCTTTCCTTGCCTGGAACTTATTGCATCAACATGGAGTTACAGGAAATACCTATGGGTTTTTTTTCTCTCTCAGATCCCGAGACCTTCGGGCCCTCGAAGAAGGAAACTCGACCACAATGGAACCGGATTCTCTCTTGGTGAGATCCTTTTCCGACTAGCGCAATAGCAGTAGCTCAAGATATCGTGCTACTAGGACATAGCAACATCGAGCAAAGCTATTGACACAGAAATCAGAGCAAACAAGCAAGCAAGCGCGCGAGCGAGCGAGTGAGCAAGCAAGCAACTACCGTGGGTCCCTATGCAAGTGGGACAACGAGAGATGTCTCTCCGAGTGCTAGCTAGCTGAACGAACTGCCAAACAGGCAACCAGTCGTTGTCGTCGTCTCGCCGTTGTCGTCGTTTAACTACTCGCTCCCTGAGGAAAAGAAATTTCTTCTGCCGCGCCACGAGTCTGATTCCCAGTGGACGGGTGAGCCCCCGAAACCGGCCGTGGTCCGTCGAGTGACTCGAGTTAAGCAAGTCAGGGGCGACGGGCGTGTGTTGTGACTCCTCCGGACTTTTATACTACGAATAAAGTGAACCGAACGGTGCTAACATTCTGAGTGGAAGCTTGCCGATTATCATAGGCTCTCTCCCCGCCTTAGGCAAGCAGTATTTGTTTTCTTTTGCCCTTTCTTTTCCGTCCGCCTTCTACTACTAACCAGGTCAACGCCAAGCTGTCGATTTACTTTGTTGCTCTGTAACCTTTCTCTCCAAGCACCTCCTTCGCGGGAGTGGCAATCTCACGTTGACTTCTCACTGGCTGCCGAAGCCCGAGATCAACAAGGAAACGAGCAGCCAACGGGAAATACGGAAAAGGGGGGGGCGGTTATTTTTGCTAGCTCGGTAAGTTTTCACTCTACCCTTTGTGTTGCCGAAGCGACGCAAACGAGAGGGGGCAAGTTGGAGATTTTGGAAACTTGCCCCCTTCCCCCGAGGCCCCCCGTGTGAGTCATCCGGCCCCTCCTCGCCTCACCTCAACACCATAACGTTATGTTGGCGTGCTTTTTTTTTCTTCTTTTGATTTTTCTTTCATTGTGCTGCTCATGTCTGGTTGGTTGGTTCAGCTTGGTAGCCTGAGCCGCTCCAGTCCATGCCTACGCTAGAATATCCTTAGTGTATGAAGAAGGTAGGTTGGGTTAGGATCGGGTGGTTTTGTGCTAGGTAAGTTATCTAAAGGAAAAACATACCTTGGTACGAATAGTGTATAATTGCTTCGTTTTTGGCCGTTGCCGTCGGTAGCGTCATGGCATGCCTACAACATCCCCATGCCCATCACCATCATGGTTGATGCGCCGTCCCTATGTGCATGGTGGAGAAAGCTCACTTGTGTAGTCACTCGCTGCGCCAGCTAATAACACACCTTACCCTGGAACCCTGTGTGAACCTCTCACGATCCATCTAATGTCATCAAAGTCCCGTTGTGCCTCAATCTTGCGCGTCCTTGTGCTTGTGCTGTGCTGCACTTGTGTTGGGCGGGAATGAGTCGTTTCTCCTCCGGATGAGTCGGATAGGGCCGGCCGGGTGGGACTGGAGTACCTACGTACTAAGAACCTTAACTGCCTACCCTGAAATTAAGCGCCACGAACAAAAGGACCAGACGGAGCGTGTAAGAATGGAGACGGATAACCGTAGCGGCAGCTGGTCCGTTAACGTTGACGCGTCGTCTCTGCCTTGAGGAAAGTGGCAACCATTTAGGTAACCAGCCTAGGTAGTGGAAGGGGCGAGTGAGAGGCTCACGCTT
Source organism: Canariomyces notabilis (assembly GCF_033297395.1). Classification (NCBI taxonomy): domain Eukaryota; kingdom Fungi; phylum Ascomycota; class Sordariomycetes; order Sordariales; family Chaetomiaceae; genus Canariomyces; species Canariomyces notabilis. Next base: position 1,643,024 of record NW_027041823.1, read on the forward strand.
GGCTCACCAAGGTACCTCCAGGATCTGCCCTTTTGTCTCCCAGGTAGTCGTGCAAGATGTTGCTGGCCGTTCCGGTTTGAGGTAACTGTTGTTCATCCACCGTTTCGGTTCGTCTTGGTGCCATGAGTGGTTGGTTCTGGAGTGGAGATGCCGGCTCAGATCACCGAGCGTCCCGAAAGCTGCTTCCGTTGGCTATATGTACTTTGTTCAGGTCGATGGGGCGGAGTACAGAGTGTGCCGGCTTGGACGCGCTGGAGATTGCCAGGGGATGCATTATTCCGATATCTGCTGCACATCTTTCCCCTTCTCATGGGGAAGTGAGCAGTGAAGCCCGCGCATGGTTGGTATCGGGTAGGGCAATATTCGCGTCCTCAAGCGGTGTGCGGTGGAAGAGTACAGGAATATCCAACTGAAAGCTGCTGATTCGATTAAATAATGATGTCTGCTTCCTTGTCGCATATTTGTCTCATATTTGTCTTGAAATAATACAGAAGCTTGGTGTGCTGTAAGCCAAGATGAGAAGAGTAATGCTAATCATCTATATGTATCATACAGGAACAGCACGCACCGTTGTTGCAACACCAAGCACAGCGTTGGTTGCTCATGGCCTATACAGACAACAACCTTCGCCACAAACGCTCAGTCTAATCCCGTAACCCGAAGGCTCTTGAGTAGGCGGTCCCCCAAAAAAAAACAAACTCCAAAGTGGCGTGGAAGGCGTGCCCCAAAGGCATCAAAAGGGCCACTTTTTCCGTGTCTGCTTTGTGTTTTTCAGCATGTTGATCCTCCTCAGCCGCTCGCGGTTGCTGGGATCGAGCAGGACGTCTGTGCCATCTTCGCGGAACCAGTGGCCTTCATTCCCCCTCTTCATCGAGCTTCCGTACATCTTGACCCGCTGCACCTTGCGCAACTTCACCAGCCCGTACCAGCAGACCAGCAGGGAGAAGAAGGTCGAGATAGCGGTGACAGCGCCGAAACCCCAGTTGGTTTCCTCGATGAAGTTTTCGAGGTTCATGCCGTAGAGCCCGGCCAGGAAGGTGCCCATGGCGAGCCCGAGCGTGCCCACGCTGAACTTGAGGTCGAGCAGCATAAGCGAGTTGCGATTGGCGTCGAGGATCGCCCGGATGCTAGAGATCCCATCAGTTAGCCCCTAGACAACAACAATAACCCCACGAATGGGCAGCTCAACACCAACATTTCCTCGGTATTTCGTATGCTCGACACCAGGTTGCTCGCCTCCTGGACGACTTCGTCGCAGATCTTGTTGTACGACTCCAGTAGAAGCTCCACCTCGGTGTGGTCATCCTCGCCTCGGAAGAGGTCGTGCGTCTTCTCGGTCAGGTACATGGCTGCGAGATCGTCGTCGGCCTCGAGGAGCTCCTCGAGCGCATCGCGCACCAGCTTGGCCTTTTGCTCGAACGTGCTGACCCGCTTGGAAAGCACGAGCAGGATCCTCAGCTTCTCCCGGTCGATATCATCTTCCAGCTCGCTGAGGATGCGGATGACGGGGTCTCGCACCGACTCGAAATCGGCCTCCAGCTCCGACGTCACCGACATGAGCACCGCCTCGAGAGCGCGGAACTCGTAGGGCAGGCTGTTTGCCCCAGACGTCTGCTTTTGCTGGAGCTTCCCCTGTAGGTCGTACATGAAGGCCGATTGGGGATACGACGAAGTGGAGCCGTAGACATCAAACAACAGAACGCGGTCGTGTTTGATGAGGACCTTTAGGTGGAGCAGGTTAATGAGAATAGCCGAAGGGCGGACGAGGATGTGCGGGAGATTGGACGAGTCGATCTTGCGGAGATCGCGCGGAAGGAGACCATACTATGGTGGCGTAGACGTTAGCTACCACGCCGGTTGGATGGCACACAGCCCTCGACGCGCGCATACCTTGGCGATTAGCTCACTCTTTTTGAGCTCGCCGTCGACCATGATAACCTTGCCATTCCCGTCCACCTCGGTACACCTGAGCCTAGGGTCCAGGGCGGCTTTCGCGGTCAAGGACCTGCGCTGGAAGATGGAGCCCGACTCCTCTTCCAGCTGCACCCTAATGTCTTCCTCCTTCAGCGGGTCCCTCTGGCTCTTGGGTCTCGGACCAAAGAGCAGCTCCTGCCATGTCAACTTGTCGCCGCTGTCGGTTGACGCATAGCGCCGGGCGCCGCCCACGGTAGGAGAGAAGCCGTGACTCTTGATGCCTGCCGTCGCCGCCGCAGTGCGCTGTTTCCTCGGAGTTCTGTGGAGGAGAAGTCCGCCGACGTCGAGGAGTGTAGTTTGCGCGGGAAGTCTACGCTGTGCAGCAGCCGTAGTGCTCGACGGTCTCAACGAAGACCTCGGCCTGCTGCAGGTGCAGACATGACGCGCAGACCAAGCAGAGGCGCACTCTGTGAAGGAAAGGGCTTCGGATTGGGCGCGAAGGAACCTGAGAAGCCTCTGTGATGGCACTGCGGGTTTCAATGCCGGAGGCATTGCAGACGCTCGGCGGTTGGGTCGCTCCGGGGCTGTAATTTTTGCGTCGTCGCAACTTGAGATTTCTCTTTCGAGAAGTCGAATCGAAAACTGCGGAATGATTGCCGGGGGCGTGGATGCGGCCACACCCCTGAAGCTGCCAAGCAATGACATTTCGTGGGGAGAGGGTGTGCATTTAGTGCAAGCAAAGGGGTAAACATAACAGCCCCAGTGCTTTCAAGGGGTTTATGTGTCGAAGGTGGTTGTTGACGTCGATATTCAACTGCTTTGGGATACAGATGGGATAACTTTCATCTGTTTTGCCTGTCGGACTACCTACTTAGGTAGCTTAGTCTCTGAATCAGGTCCCGAAAAGTTGATTCCCTGCTAGATTGACCTCTATATTTTGTAGCAATCCTCTTTCCCTCTCCGTCTTTCAAATTTATAGGTGAAAAGCCACCAAAAAATGTGCCATCGACGTTTTTGCTCTTACCATTAGGTAGTTCTGACCCTGACCTCGTCACCCACACAGACGGTTCGACTTTCATATTCAGCACTTGAATCTCAACAGCCCGTTGTGTCGCTTCTTCATTGCCAGTCCTTGCCACTCTATCAATATGTGAATATAATACAAAATCTCTTACCCAAATTCTTCCCAAAGATGAAGTTGACTCCCATCAAAGTCAAGGGCAAAGGAGGCCGAAAACCCCCTTGGAAGCCCCCGCAACCGCAGGGCAACATGAGAAAGCGAGGGCAGAGTGAGGACGCGTCCAGTCATGACGGCCATGACGGGCCTCGTCCCAGCAGACGACCCAAAACCAGGAGACCGGCGGCCCTCATTGAGCAACTGCCCACTGAAATTCTAGAGCGTATTGTACTCCTGTCCCAGAACCTCAACGTCCCGCGGAGCAGCCTCCGCATCGGTTTTCTCCTCTCCAACAAATCCTTCTATACAGAGCTGCTGGTAGCTGCCTTTGATCCCACGTGGGACCTGTGGTTTGGCTGCTATGTAGAGAGCACGCATTCCTACGCGGACTATTGGGAGGATTATCAGCGCATAGGAGGAGATCCTGACTTTCAGGTAGGCGTGCCTATATCCCTGAACGCCATCCAGCAGGGTGTGAATAACGAAACTAACCTCCCAATACCGCAGAGCGCTGTTCTTGCCTGCCCATGGGTGGATCTCAACCTGATTTTCGAGGCCCAGCAGAAATGGTACAGGCGGGATGGGACTCAGCGCTATTTCGAGCACATTGAGCGCTGGCCGACCATGTTGGAGGTGGAGTACCGTACCGTCGCAAATCCGGACCATCAGCCAGGACTAGGCCACCTGATGCAAGATGTCGCTGCCTGTTTTGAGGCCGACTGGAACCACTACTGCGCCAGGTTGAACTCTTTCGCCATGGCCTGCCGGTTCGATGGCAAGTTCCTCGACTCTTTAGAGTGGACAAGCCGGAGTAACTGGTTCATAGAGATTCATCCGCTGACGAGGATACCGGAACGCTTCCTCACAGGGCCATTTGGCTGGGACGAGGCTAAGCTGCTGTTCTGGTTTGTCCGCGGAGGGGCGCGGGCCTTGCCGGAGTATATTACTTGGGAGGTTAGTGCCGTACCCCGGTTGAAGAACTCACCTTTTTCCGCTTGCTGACATCTTCTCCAGTCAACTAAACGAGGCTATGAGAACATTATGTCCCTTGAGGATGAACACCTTGGCTTTGTTCTCCTCTATCTTTTTTATGAGCTAAGGGTCTTTCAAGTCGACAACTGGCCAGCTTTCCTGGCTGGAGAGAAAGCCAAGGAGGCTGGCGCACATGAATCGGCTCAAAATGGCGACATGAAGGGCGTCTGGCACTTGGCTAAGCTCATTATGATCCAAAGTGTTTATCAGCATCTGGGCATCACAGATGACGAAGGGGATTCTTAGGCGGATGCCAGGACGATTGAGAGAATTGTTCGACTTGATGAATAACCCATGACCCATATCCGCATAACATCACCATACACCGCACACTATAGACGAATAGTCAGATGCAATCTCATGGATAGGGGTTAGGGAAATCCTTGTTATGGCTCAGGTAAGTAGCCCGAACTGTATCTCCCTTCGCAGCTAGGGGCGGATTGGCAGAGAACGTCGAGGTCTTCCCTATCGAGCATCCCTTGAACGTACAGATGAACCAGAGCAAAAATGCCTAGAAACCGTTTCCCTTTCCGGAAAGCGCGAAATGAGATCCCATGCTACAAGCCAGAGTCAGACGACTTCTTGGTGATTGTTCAATTCCGGATTTCGCCCTTTTGCCGACCCGCCCCGACCCAATTGCCGATTACCAAGTCCTGGCTTCAGCGTCCCCGAACCAGAAGGGCTTCCGCATCATCATGATCATGATTCACCAGAAGGTGCCATCAATTGTTACTGGAAATGGTCGATCGCCCATGATTGATTTAGGAGCCGGGGTTGGGGTTCATCTATGATGCAGTCTCGTCAGCCGAACCGGTCTTGCCTCGCAGGAAATGCCCAGAATCAACCCACCTTGCGCTTGCCGCCGGTCAATGTGATGTTGACGAACCGGCGAATGTATGTGAGCCTCTTCTTCGCACGGCCCTTACTATCCGCTTGTCAGACACCCATGATATTCGCAGTCGCTGATCTCAGAGCGTTCGAGTTCTTCTTCGAGGGTAACACATACGGAGTCTTCTTCTTCTCCTGCTTCTCGACCTTGGGGGTCTGAGACTTGACCTTGCCTATATGCACCCATCAGAATCCATCCACATGTTCAGAAACGTCGGATTTTCGGTCGAAGGTCGCTGCAGCGTTCGGTGGCGAGGTCAGGACATACCGGCACGAGCCAAACTGTTGGCGAGAGAGTTAGCATTCCATTTGCATAGAAGGGAAAGCAGCGAAACAGCGCCGAGACATCACTCACCTTCCGTGAACCTTTCCCATTTTGGATGTTTTGCGCTGGTCGCGATAAACTCTCTGTCAATTTGTTAGACGACGGCGGGAAGGGGGAAGAAGAGTCTGTAGCTCGACGTCTTCCGGGGCGACGATTTCTGCGGATTATCCGGGGTTACCTAATAATTGTGGGAGTCCTGCGGGGCTCACTTTGGGGCTTCAGACCGATTCGGATGGGTAAGCGAGTCACGTGAGTCACGTGACTTGACTCACCCTGGAGGTTGATGCCTATGCTCATCTTTATAATGGTTGATGGTTTAAGTCTGTTTTCATGTTGTTGAAAAGTCAGCGGATTTCAATCGCCCAGCTCCTTCTACCCGTGACATACCGGCCTGGAATCTGTCACTCTTTGACTCTAGCAGCCGTTCCGACTGTAAGCTAAACAGTTGCATACGTAGGCAATACGCCGAGCATACATAATGTAACTATTGTGTTTAATCTCAAACGGGCCATGTCCACCACTGGTGATTTCCATGTATGTACCGTTTTGCAGAACATCGCGAAGCAAGCATCCAATTCTGGGTTGGACGCATCAATGATCAGATCGATCAGATAAGATAACGTAGCGGCTTGGCGGCATTGGAGGACCAATGCCAACCCCGCCATCATGCGACCATTGCAGGCACAATGGGCCGATGGCCGGGTCCGGTGAGCATGTGGCACCGACCACCATCCACGCTTGTACATACGTGCCTGAGATTCTCTTCTCTTTCTGCCACTTCCTCGTCCTTCCCTCCCTTCCTTGTTCTCTATTATGAGCACCAATTGCAACATACACCACCTACGCAGCCATGAAGCCGAGCACCATCGCCAGCACTCTCCTGCCACTGCTCTCATGCAGCTCCGGCGCCTCGGCCGCTGCAGTGCCGCCCAGCCCCGGGACCACTAACCCGAACAATGCAGGCCGTCGCATCCCGACGTCGTACGAATCCGCCGTCCTCGGCCGGCGCATCCTAGCGCTGACCCCAATCGGCACGCTCTCCACCGTCTTCCCCAAAGACAACAAAGACAAAGACAATGACGACGACGACTCGGCCAAGAAAACAGTAGTAGCAGTAGAAAACCGCCCCGCCGGGCTGGGCGGCATGCCGTACGGGCTGATGGAGTACATATCCGACTGCGAACAAAAAAGCCAAGGCAACCCGACCATCCTGGCCATCACCATCGGCACGACCTTCAAGAACGCCGCCGCCGGCAGCAACGTCAGTTTGGCGGTGGAATGGCGCCCTCCTCACCCGCCCGCGAAGCGTATCAAGTCCAAGACCAGCAGCAGCTGGCTGTCGTACCTCGGTCTCTGCAACAACCACTTAATTGATGACGATGATGACAACGCCGAGCGTGACATATCCCTCCCCTACTCAGCCGCCAACCTCCCGCGCTTCTCACTACTAGGCCACCTAGAACCCATCCAGGGCGGAGACGGGGCCAGCGAGCTGGCGCGGTGCTATGTCCGCTCGCACCCGGACGCGCGGTACTGGCTTCCCGGCAACAAGATCCACGAGAGCCACTTTGTCCGTCTGGTCGTCGAGCAGGTGTACTGGGTGGGCGGGTTCGGCGACCGGGCGTATATCGGCTGGATTCCTGTTGAGGAGTGGTACGTACTCTCCATCTATCCCCTTTCCTTTTTGCCGTTGCCCTCTTGATCAAAGGTTGGAGGAAAAGAGAATAGAACTGACAGTAAAGCACCGCAGGCATAACGTTACACGAGATGAATGGGAAAAGGTTCGCCTGCCCGGCGAAAAGAAGGGTTGGAAGGAGTGGTCCGTCCAAGGAGATCTTTAAACAGACCTCGAAGCGCGTTTCCCTAGTATTAAACTTACCACACTGCAAGCGGGGACGACAGTTTCATACGGGCTATAAATACTCACGGGCACATACATGGTGTACAACCAGCAACGCAAAATGGCATTTTCTTGCATATCGCTAACCCAACGCGCCGTGTACTCAGCCGACCCCGATGGCCGTCGAAAAAGTACTGTCCGAATTCCAGCGCCCAAGCATCAATCATACACGTCATGTCCTAGACTCCTCATCATCATCATGAGGCTCATTAATTGTATCGAGCACGAGCTTGCTCAGTCAACTCGGATAACGACCTTCCACCCGAGCGCCCCAGCCTCGCGTATCGCACAAGCCAGGCATCCTCTCCTCCTCCTGCTGATCAGGGCGTTCCAGCCCTTCTCGGCGCAAATGGCCCTGACCAGAATCTCCATGTCGGAGCCGAACTGCCGCCGTCTCGTCTCCGAGTGCATCTTCTTGGAGGCGCTCTGGAGAGCGCCGGCCACATCACCTCCTTCTGCCCCACCGGAGCTTTCAGGCGGAGCAGGCGAGAGATAGGAGGATGATTGGCTGTCCGTCCGGCTGATAACCGGGGACAGGGGGATTTCGTGCTCCTGCGGTTGGGGTTGAAAGCCCGTGATGCAATCAATTACAAGTACTTTGGCGGCGCTATTCGAAGCTGGCGTGAGACTAGGGCGATGGGAAGCTGATGCGTAGCTGCCGAGCAGCGCTTCGAGTGAGAAGTCTCGTTTGGCGATCAGTTCTGACAGATGAAGTGCCGTGTATGTGAAATACTTGTGCAATGGATGGCCTGGGGAATGTCAGTTGGAAGCAAAGGGATGATAACTGAGAGCCTGTTGTATGCTTACCGACAACGCTGGCAGTCTTACCGGCAACGCCGTTGCCAGAAAGATCCACATGCTGGATGGTTGGGCTGGTGGGGGACTTCAAGATCCTGACATGTTGTGACGGGACACATGGGTGGGCGGTTACAAAATTGATGTCCTTCGCCAGCGAATACGTGTGCTCCTTTACCTCTCCAGCCTCAACATCAGTCACCTCAAAAGTTACGGCTGCCGGGTAGGTGCGGATTTCCGGCGGTCGGCTGACGTCGGTGAAAGGGGTGGGCCCCTCTTCCTCCGTAGGTGTGGTGTGGACGGATTCAACGGGCGCCCAGAGACTGAGAGCCTTGAGCTGAATCTTTATTGTTGGCGGCTTTTTATCCGGGTAGACGTTTTCAAAGGGAATGATGAAATCGGCTGGGAAGACAGACTTGGGGTCTGCGTCGCCAAGGACACGGGACTCCCTTTCAACCGCCAGTTTGCCCCAGAGTCGGGCCTTCTTATCAACCTGCTGAGCGTCCTCTGCGCACCAATGTCAGGTTGGTATTCACACCAAAATTTTTTTTTTAAAAAAAAAAAAAAAAAAAAAAAATGCTGCGCCGGTCCTTACCTGGTACCTGCTCGACTTCAATATTCACCCACCCGTCGCCAAGCCCCTGAGGAGTAATGTCACTGGAAATCCTGAATTTGCCGTGTCAGTCCTATTCTCTCATTTCGTCCATTCACCCAGCAAGAGGAAAGGGATGCCCCTGAGCAGGGTAACCAGAATAGTACGTACCAGCCCATGCATTCTACGGCCCCCTTACCAGCGGCAAGGACGCGACCAACAATACACGCTGTGCTCCAGAAGCTCTTGCCCCAGTAAACGAAACCGCCGCAGAGGTTTGCCGTGGTTCCCAATCTCGCCAACGCTTCTGGGTCATTCTCCAGCAAGGTTGCCATTAGAAAATGGCATATCCCTTCCCCCGGGAGCATCAGCCCAGAGACGTAACTCTTAGACAGCCAGCCAGATGTATGAAGCGCTGCTGAGACCTTCCTTCGCCGTAACGGGTTGCGTTCAGGCTTAGACTCTCCCCTTGGAGTGCCGAAATATGACGAATGACGGCTGGAAGAGTGAGTGCTAGGAGTGACGAGCGGTGTGCTGATGGGAGTTCCTTCTACCACGGCACGACAGTTATCAGATATTTTCGATACGCGGAAGTCGGTATCAGGCCAGCGTAGCCGCCTGGCAAAATGAGCCAAGCCGTTAATCTGACGTTGCACGTGTTTTCCCTTGATAACATATAGCGGGCCACGGCTGTGATGGTTATGCGAACCGGAGTCACGAGTCAAAGACATTCGCTTTGTTAATGTGGCTAGCCAGCCAGAAGGCTTCTCTTCGGTGCTTGTTCGCTCGGTCGCTTCGGTCTTGACCACTTCGATGTTCTCCAGCCACACGCGGGCCATGATCAGCGACCATTTGACCGATTTGTTTGCCTCTCTCTCGAATTTGTGGATTTCCGCTGGCCTGATGCTCTCTAACCCAAGCTCCTCACCCTCCGTGATTGCGTCCAGCCGGATGACTAGCTCGCAGGCCAGCAAGATTTGCAGAAGCAGCCAGTATCTCTCCTCGTTGATGTCGCTTGCCGAGTCCCCGGTTTTTATAGAGGATCCATCCTCTATCTCGTCTTCCACCGGGCTTCCCCAAAGCAGCTGGCCCAGCCGGATCCGCCATTCAACATGGGAGAAGTCGATCCACATGTTTGGCGCCGCCAGGACTTTGACTAGAGCCAATATCTGGACCGATAGGCTGTACGGGTCTTTGTGATCGAGAACCTTTGTGGGCGGATGCAGGACCTGGAGGAACAACTCATTGTATAGCTCGCTCGAGACCCGCCGCTCCTTCAGGTGCTTCTCACTGTACCGCTTGCTGTTCTTGATCAGCTGTTCCATGATTACCGTCTCCTCCACATGTCGGAGGCCGTCCTTTGATGTGAGCATTTTCTGGCGTTGCTCGACAATGGCAGGCTGTCTCGCACCAATATTCTCAAAGCCCCACTGCTCTTCTTGCAGGGCATCAGCCACTGCCAGCTCGAGAGCAGCCTGATAGCCCACGCTCCCCTTTTCGAGCCCGAACATGCTCAACATGTTTGGCCGTTCACGACATCGTGGGTAAAAGTGAGCCCGGCGCTTCTCCTCGGTAGCCCTTTGCGCAGCAGACCGGTCACTGTGGACGTCGCGTGTGATGTGAGGCCATGCTGTGACACAGCTCCCTACCAGCAATATCAGTCATATAAATTCTGTGAAGGCTGTCCGGAAAGTACAGGGAACCAGGACACCAGTATCGGGAATACACCTCATTGACTCGCTAGACAGCAACATAAAGAGAGAAAGGGCCATGCTTTACTTACAGGCCTTGTCCTCGATCTGCGTGTGGTCCGTGAGGTCCCGTATCTCAAGTTCCTCGTCCCACGGGAAAGCTACCGAAGGGTGTGGGGCACCGGTGTAATGCCCCTCGGAGCGGGCAAAGTACTGCGGAGCTCCCGAAAACAGCTTCTCTATCTCGGAATCGGTCAATGTGGCCATGATGCGGGCCAGTTTGAGAACGGGTTTCGGAGGGTCCCGGGTCTGCTCGCTACCCGGCGGCGGCGGGGACGGCAGCGGCTTGTTGGAATTGACGGGAGGAACTCGCGGTGAGAGCGGCGTCGATGACCCAGAAGCAACCTGATGCGTGTCGGTAAGGGTCAGCAACCCACATTCAATTCATAGTAGCTTGATGTTGAGACACAATGGCTTCGTGGGAAAGCCAGGAGATGGTCTGCAAGATCAATCCTTAACCCCCAGCAATCCCTCGTACGATTGGCGCAGGAACAAATGGGGGAGGTCACGCGGTCTTGCTCGCAAGGTGACGACACGGGATCCCCAGACGTAATTGAGGCGCCCCCTAGTGAACAACCGGCACCTTAACCTGCACTTCCCCAGACCGAAGCCTGCAATAAGGGAATTTGACTGGAGCCGTTACATCCTCCTATGCGCAGGTGCGACTGCGGTTGCAACCTAAGGTACTGTGGTAAAGCAGGTAGGGGAATTCCCGCTGCAGAAGGGCGGCATGAGGGGTAGATCTAACTGGGGAAGGTAAATTGGTCGTGCGTGGGAAGTGGAGGTAGGTACAACTCTTAAGGCAGGGCGGCGCCCGAATGTCTGGGTTGTGCATAGATGGGAAGGTATGTATGTACAGCTGAGGCGGAGGAGTGGCTCTTACCGTCACTGTCTGCTGGGGTTGCGTGCTTCCCCGCTGAGGGGTCGATGGTGGCTTTCCCACAATGCGGTTCCGTATATTCTGCAACAGTTCTCGGTTGAGGCCTCGTCGTCCCTTAATTTCACCGTCACTCGCGTCTCCGGGTCCGTTGACAGGAGGGCCTGCATTGTGTTGGCTGTCCTCGCCGCGGAGTGCGTCATTCGGTTTGCTCGCGCCCTCGTTGTTGTCGTGCTTTTGCTCGCCTCTGCGGCGGCCATGGGGAGACCTCCTCAGCATCGAAAACGAGGGCATACTGGACGTGCACCGCTGATTCCTATGGTCGACGCGGTCTCATAAAGCTCGCAAGCTGTTCAGCAAAGGCGTCCTGCTGGCTTCTGCGAATACGGTGCAAGGGCAAGCGGCAGCCTGCAGGTTTCTAGAAGCTGCGTGTTCAAAACCGCCTCCGGTAGTGCGCCTCCAGCGGAATGTCGGATTGCATATGCGTACAGTATGAGAGCTTGAGTTCGCAATCCTGTCGTGGGAAACGATGGAGAGGAAAGGGCGGCAGGATAGAAAGGCCATCAGAGAGCCCGGGCAGGAGATATCAATCCGCTGACTGGGATGTTCTATACCATACGTTTGTCCCATTCCTCCAATTATACCATACAGTCAAGGAGTGGAAAGCCAATGGCCGATAGCATGCGTTTTATTCATTCGCAAGCCTTAAGACAGGCTGGTTATTATGGGAGCCCAGAACGACACCCACCATCCTTGAGACCCAACATATCCTGCAAGATTACACGGCGGCGCGAGGGAATGTGGGGTGGAAACTGTCGCACCAAAAGTCGAGACGGAACTGTCCAGGACCAGTGGTGATGCAAGAAATGATGACGCGAACAGGCTTGTTTCGAATCGAATCCATGGCCTGGTGTAAAACCCCGGCGAATATCGTGGTGCCGTTTTCGATTTGAGTGTGGTACATACGGAGATTTTTCCCATCTGACTGTTGCAGAGCTAGCACTGCGCAGTACGTACGTATCGGTGATAGGTAGGTTCCAGTGTTAGTTGGGACGGCACACTCATTGCTACTCTGCGATACCGCAAATACTCACTCGATAGGAGGATACGCTAAGCCTATTACAGCTAGCGACATCTAGATTCTGCGCGACTGCTCTGCCAAGCTCTCTCCGGCTCTCAGATCTGCTCCCAGTTTCAATTCGACAACCACGATAAAAAGTGGGTAAAGGCGTACTTTGGTTGGCTGTCGTTAAAAGGTTGGAGGCCGGACTGCAGTAGCGCCGATTCTAGCGTATCCTCCTATCGAGTGAGTATTTGCGGTATTCCGCTGCATCACCAACTCGGACGGCCCGCTGCCAAGCCTCGATGAGATGTCAAGCGAGATCCGACGTGTTTCGTCTACATACAGTCGACGATGCGCGCTCGCGTTCAGCCGCTGCTGATATTGCATTCCTCGGGAACCCACAAAGCAGGCCTTAGGTGGGGTAGCTGAGTGAGATTGTCTCCGGCAGGCACTTATAGGGCTAAAGCTCGCAACTTTGCCCAAGCCGAGGGGAACTTGCATGAGCCAGAAAGTTACCTTCATCTGAGGCGGAGGCGGGTTTGCCAAAGGCTCTTAGGAACCTGGCCTGCTGGAGCTCTTGGACTTAAAATCAAGCGATGCGGAGCTATTGACGGACGCCCTGCTGAGGTGAGAACTCCCGGTGATGAGCGCGTCGACCTGTTCGCGGCATCTCCGCACCCCTCAGCCTTGAAATAAATACCCTGGTTCTCCTGCACTCTCATGCCGAGGTGTCGTGAATGACAATAAGCAGATATTTTGCGTCCGGGACGATGACAAATTCTTCCTTCTTGGTTCGTAGCCGTAACAGCTTCACTTCATCCTGCACCATATCAGCCGTGGACGTCGCGCAAGCTAAACGGGCTGGCACCCACCTCAGTATCCAGCTCTTGCACGAGACTACCAGCGGTGTTGACAAAATTCCACACCATCGATGCCAGTTCCTCAGCGCCCTGGTCCTGGTTGGCACTGTTATTGCTGGTTTCATTTGAGAAGGACCCGACGGCGGGGAGGGATGACGCGGGAGCCTTGGTCTTCCGAATGGAGCTGATCTGGCCGCTTGTTTTCAAGATGGCTCCTGAGGCGCGGTCCAGGATTAAGGTTGCTCTGACACCTGGCTTCTTGGAAAGGCGACCCAATGTCTCCTCGAGCATGTCGGGGCCAGCACTCTGGCGAGGCAGGGTCAGAATGGGAATTTGAGCACACCAACTGGTTGACTTACCAAAACCGGGTCTGACATGGTGACCACTGGAGCTATAGAATAAGCTTAGCACTCTCGTAGTCTTATATCTTCTCAGAGCCAGGAAAACTATGGCCTGATACTTTGTGTCGGGCGCGAAGCATCTGCTTTGGGGCGTGCGTGAAGGGAACCTCAATTGAACGAGTCCATTCACTCATTGGCTGACTGGCTCACTGGGTTCAAGTAACTGGAGCCCCTGTAACGTCATATTCTGCCGCAATACACCGCTAAAATTTCCCCTGCCCTTCATTCCTCTACAACCCCTAACAGGACCTGCAGAAAGACCACAATAACAAAGTGACAGGCATTGGGAACGCCCGATTATCCATAGCTGAAAATGGGTTCTAGCACAAAGAAGAAGAAGGAGAAAAAGAAGGACTTTCAGGTGTGAACCCCTGTCCCTGAAGCCACAGAGCACTCGCTAATGCCCATCTCAGAAACCCAAGTTGAAAGTCGGTAAAGCAAAGCCAAAGGCGGCCAACTTCACAGACACAAGCTTCAAATCCAAATGTTTGTCTTATCATTGGTCAATCCCGAAGACGAACGGTGAGATGCTGACAACAGAATGCAGCCATCGTTGTCAACCAACAAGTCCTTTCAGCAGATGCGTCTGATCCAACAGAACAGTTCAAGCAGAATCTCTCCTTGGCCATTACCGCAAAATCGGATAACCAAAGGCGAGATGCCTTGGCTTATGTTACCAACCAGCTTTCAGCTACTCCGCCAAACAACCCTGTTGGAACATCAGGCATCTTGACAAAGCTACTGCCCCTGATATCAGACGGATCTGCATCGGTCCGCACGCAGCTGCTCAAATTGTTCCGTGCTCTGCCGCCGCTTGAGGTCAGGCCACACACCGAGAAGATTCTCATGTACGTCCGGGGCGGTATGACGCATCTGTCAAACGACATCCGCACCGACACTCTAAGCATCCTGGAGTGGCTGCTTGAGGTTGCGGGAGACGAGACTGTATCCTGTCCCGGGGGTTGGCTGAAGACCCTGAATAGCTTCAGCTCGATGCTAGGCTGGAATCCCAGTGTTGGGTCAGCCATAACGAGTAAAGGCTGGACCTCGGCGTCCAAGACAACGCTGGGGACGAAGAAGGGCCCTGAAGCACAGGCAAGGCAGATTCAAGTCCTTGCCAAGTTCCTCCAGACCGGCTTCCGGCCAGAGGCGCCGGCTCCTTATAGCCCAGGGGCGTACTGGGATAACATCTACCGCCTCCCCGGGACGCCGACTCCCTTTGCCTATCTGAACCTCTTTGGCATGCCCCGAGACGAGGATAGCGAGATGTATCCCGACCGCATTTCGAGACAGCGTGCCTTTGACGCAAAATGGAGGGCCGCTATCTCCGCCGGCATGGAGGAAGCCAGGAAAGAAGGCGGAATGGTTGGCAGAGCTGCTGCCACGCTAGACCGAGCGTTGACCGCTGGGCTTGAGCGTGAAGTCTCGGAGCAAGCCGCTTAGGGCTTGCCATATAGATCACTCTAAGGAGGCGTTGGCGCTCGCAAGGGAACGGCGTTTGGAGTCTCGTCGTCTCGGATGTACATTACGACTTAGACTCTTGTTCACGTCGACAAGCTTTCCCCCCCACCTTGGAACCCCTCGTCCCGGCGTCGATATCGACGACAAGCACTACGAATCAGTCACGAGTACCGGGAGTTCTTTCCCGTTCTTGAATCTCTTTCTCGTGATTCCTTATTCGCGCCTTTTTTAGGAATCGGCAGAGGCGACCATTTTTCCAGGCTGATCCGGAAGGTTCATCGCTTTCTTTTCAGGTATAAAGTCTCCCTCCCTCTGCCTTTCTCCTCCTCTCCTCTTATTCCCAGTTCAACCTACAGTCTGCCCTCCATTCTGACCAGGCTTAAGTTGCAAGATTGCAGACCGCAAACATCACAGCATTCACTGTCAAGCTTCCTTTATCTGGTGAGTACCTCATCTATTTCTGTCTCCCTCCCACCCTGCTTTGTTATGTTTTCAACCGGTCAAGCGACATAAACTGGCACTTTTTTGCTGCAAGCTTCCTCTGAGAAGCGAAATTTCGCCCCTTCATACCAAGGCAGTCATCCATCTCCCTTGACGACACAATCTTCCCTTTCCTCGACTACAACACATCACTCAGTTCAGGTGATCTCCATTCCCAACGCCCTCCGAAACCAGTTGGCCTTCCCCCAATCCAACTGTCTGTTTGCTGAAGCGAGGTATTTCCATGGGCTGCTCCTTCCGCGCCACTTCAGGCGTGCAAAAGACGGAAACCACGACAGAGCCCACTGATGCCTGAAATTCCCTGTTTTCTGATTGAATCACTCTCCTACCTTAAGCATTCTTTGTCCCTCATTCTCTGCCTGCCATACCAGGACCTTCTTCTGGTTACATCCATCCTACCAATACCTCGTCCTTGGAGCTCCAGACACCGTCTTCTACTGAGATGCAGGCGGCAGACAACTGACCTTTGCTTTGCAAAATAGAACCAATCCTTCTGGCAATTCCAACAGCCAAGATGTCTGACAAGAATTCGGGCCAGGGCCCGGCTGATGGCCCTGCCAATCTCCACGAGGGCGAGGCCGCCGGAACGTTTGACACTGCCGGTCTCCGCGAAGCTCTGGATGCCAAAGGCTGGGTCCAGCCGACCCCCTATGATTACGATGCCCTTGGTGCCAAGGCCCAGCATGAATGGGACAGCAATGCGGCTGTCTATGAATGGGATGGTGAGGAGGGCGAAATTGGTCCTGAATATCCCGATTTGGAGAAGACGCTCTTTGGTGAGCCGGGCAATCGTGGAGGCCACGGCATTGACTTCAGCAAGTGAGTTATTTTCCCCTTTGGATATCGATACTTCTTGCTAACATGAGAGCCAGGATCGCCTCCATCGAGCTCTTCCAGGAAGGCCCTGTCCGTGTCCAGCCCATTGCCAAATTCGAGGATGCTGGCCTTCACCCGGCGATGTTGAAGAACGTTCAGATGGCTGGGTATTCGACGCCCACTCCCATTCAGCGCTACTGTCTCCCGGCCATCCACCAAGGCTACGATGTGATTGCCATTGCCCAGACCGGTGAGTAGATCTTCGCTCGGTGGCCTAGTTTCATTATCTTACACTCCACCAGGTTCGGGAAAGACTGCCGCTTATCTGATCCCGATCCTCAACAAGCTCATGGGAAAGGCCAAGAAGCTGGCAGCACCCCGCCCGGACCCGGCCAAATTCCGTCCGGGCATTGACCCCCCAATCCGCGCTGAGCCCCTTGTGGTCATTGTTTGCCCGACCCGCGAGCTGGCCGTCCAGATCTTCAACGAAGCTCGGAAGTTCTGTTACCGTACCATGCTTCGCCCCTGCGTGGTGTATGGCGGCGGAACTCGGAAGGACCAGGCAGCGCAGCTCCAAAAGGGCTGTGATGTCTTGATCGCCACTCCTGGCCGCCTGGTTGACTTCATGGATTCTCCTAACACCTTGACGCTCCGTCGCCTGCGTTATATGGTCATTGACGAGGCCGATGAGATGCTCCAGGATGATTGGAAGGACGAGTTCAACAAGATTCTGTCTGGTGGTGGTAAGTGTAGCGTCCCAGGTTTTTGTGAAGTTTGATCTAACCTTGCGGCAGAGCAGGAGGACGGTCACATCAGCTACATGCTCTTCTCTGCTACCTTCCCCAAGGCCGCTCGCGAATTGGCCAAGACCCATCTGGCCGAGACCCACGTCCGACTGCGTGTTGGTCGTGCTGGCAGCACGCACGGAAACATCAAACAGACCATCATCTATGTCGATCCATCCAGGAAGAAGGATGCATTGAGGGACCTCATCCATTCGCTTCCGCCCACGCGTACCATCGTATTCGTCAACAACAAGCGAACTGCGGACGAGCTGGATGATTTCTTGTTCAATCTTGGATTGCCGTGCACCGCAATCCACTCGGACCGCACCCAGAAGGAGCGTGAGGCTGCCATGCGCGCCTTCCGTGCTGGAACATCCCCCATCTTGATTGCTACTGGAGTCTCGGCTCGCGGCATCGACGTCCGCAATGTGATGCACGTCATCAACTACGACCTCCCCTCCATGTCGCATGGAGGTATTGAGGAGTACACTCATCGCATCGGTTAGTTCATCTCTGCTTCGAATCTTGTTCGGTACAGGCTCTGACAATTGCAGGTCGCACCGGACGCATTGGCCATCGCGGTCTCGCGTCGTCGTTCTACTCGGACCGTGATGAGGCGATTGCTTCGGTTCTCACTCGCACGCTGCTGGAGACGAACCAGGAGGTCCCCGACTTTCTGAAGCAGTATGAGCCGGCCGGTGCAGCGGAGGGAAATATCAAGTTCGAGACCGAGTCCGATTTTGATGAAACTGAAGTACCTGGCAACCCGGATGCTGAGCAGGAGGGCACTGGCGGCGATGGCTGGGGTGCTGTGGCATCCGAGCCCGAGGAGCAGCCCAACACTGCCTGGTAATTCCAACTGCTGGGACACTATGCCAGATTCCATTGCGATATTGCGGCCGCGAAGAGATGCGAGGTTATCACAGAATGCTTTAAGCTGGAGACGATTCTAAGGTTCATTTGGAAGTCTAGGTTCTGCAGATGTATTGAAGCACTTCTGATTAGATAGTACCCTTGCTTAGAGCCGCAATAATCAGCGCCGAGTCCACGAGGACGAAATGCCTTATGGCTCCTTCTGTGACATTGCTTGATTTGCCTAACTTCACAGCTTCGAGCGTTGCCTGACTTGGCTGGGAAGGGAAATTGTGATGCCTGGATGGACCGGAGGGACCATCGTCCACGATTTGTTGTTTCCATGGATTCAGACAGAACACAAGAAAGTCCATAATCGCCATTCAAGCTAGGGGACGAATATGCATTTCATTCCTCTAACTATATATACACGAAGTACTCAACAACGTCACCAGCCCATCCCGAAATATCTGTCCTCTTAATGCCAAGGCCCAAAAGAGAGGGCTCGAGATGTTTCGATAGATTCTTCTACACCACATGATTCCTAGTATTTTGATGGAGAAGACGACAGGCGCCAGGCCCGGAGGGGCAAGGCCTGCAGCTGCAACACCCTGGGGCGGATGAAGGTGACGAAGGTGACAACGCCAATGACCACGCAGATGAGGTTGACCATGTAGTAGCCGTCGCGGTGCATGACGCAGGCGCCGCCGGCCGCGAGGCAGCGCTCCTTGTCGGCCTGCACGGCGCAGCTGTAGGGGGCCCACTCGGCTTTTTCTGGCGGTTGGCAGGTGGCGCTGGTGAAGGCGTCGACGAGGCGGAGCACAAAGAAGCGCGGGAAGGTGCCGCCCAGGTTGCACACGGTGGCCAGCAGCGTCATGTAGGTGCCGCCGATGGCCGGGTCGGCGATGCGCGCGTGGAAGGCGGCCACGGCGACGAACATGACCGTGTTGGTGAAGGTCGAGAGCACGTGCTGACCGATGACGGCGAGTAAGTACAGAGGGGTGACCCCGTCTGAGGAGGGGAAGGCGGAGACGGTGAGTTGGGCTATTATTGCGGCGGCGAGACGCCCGGCAAAACCCCAGCACCAGAGCCGCATTGGGGTGAATTGTTGAGACCATTTCCCTGCGTAGTAGCCCAGGCCGATCTCAAAGGGGAAGTCGATCAGTACGGTGAGCGCCATGTTCTCGGTGCCGAAGCCTTTGTCGAGGAGTTTGAGGCTCGTTACAGCGTCGTTGGCCTGAAAGCCGATCTTGGCGATCAGGTGGACCAGGATGATGGTTTGGATGTTTTTCAGCTTCAGCACGCCCCACATGATCTTGTAGACGTCCCAGATACCGTCTTCGTTTTTGGTTTTCTCCTCGCGCTTGGCCAGCGCCAGGCCGACGGTCACGGCGATGTAGGCCCACCCCCAGAAGGTGAGGTAGCCGCTGAGGGTCATCAGGCCGTGGTCGAGTGGCTCGGCGCGGAACCAGCGGTTGGCAAAGTCCTTGGAGTTGAAGGCCAGGAAGACGGTGTAGGAGAGGAAGTTGCCGGCCGTGAGCCCGACGGTTTGTGCCGTCGACGCGTACGAGATGTTGGCCGGCGACAGGAGGGTGAGGGCCCAGCCATCGACTGCAATGTCTTGCGTGGCGCACATGAGCACTAGGAAGAACCACCACCCCGTGAACCCCCAGACGGTCGGCCCGCCGGGCTTGCCCGTCAGTGCCATCATGTCCTCGACCCGCGACCCCAGCCACAGCATGCCTATTCCAGAGAGAAATTGGATTGGCAGGATCCAGCTTTTCCTCCGGCCGAGCTTGGGGCTCCACACGGCGTCCACGATGGGACTCCAGAAGAGCTTGAGGGAATATGGGTACGACGCCAGGCTGAAGACGCCGATCTCGCCGTACGACATGTGGTTCTTTAGTAAAAAGGGGACGGACCCGGTGGCCAGGCCCAGCGGGATGCCCTGGAGGAAGTAGAGGAGGACCAGCAGGCCAAAGTTCCTCTGGTCCTTCTTGGGCAGGTCGAAGAATCCGTGACTCCTGCCTGTCGTCGGTGTCTTGGGTGGTGCCGGGTCGTCGTCCAGGGAGAAGGACTCGCGGGCCATCAGGTTCATGGCGGCGCCCTCGGATGATGAGTTCTCCTGCGATATGTTTCGTCGCAAGAGCTCGACGTTGGTGGTCATGGCAGCGGTGTCGTCTGCGCGGGGCTTCTTCCCGGATCTCTGCGCGGATCCGAGCGAACCGTTAAGAGTCGTCGGCGATTTGGCCCGACGAGACTTGGCACCCATAGGTATTTATTGTTTTGTATGCGTAGCGATCGATGTGGCGATTGGGCGCGTGTGTTACGCGGATCGGTTATTAGGGGCTATGTGTAGACCGAGAGGTTCTTCCGAAGTGGTTGATGGCTTTCTGCGAGATGTCGAGGGCGCAATCGGTCTGGATCACAATGAGATAGAGATTATGCCTGGGATCCTAACAATAGTGAACGAGAGACGAGAAAGCAGGGCTTGTGATCGGCCGGTGTGCCTACTGTAACAGCGAAGGTGGCCTCTTCGGAAGGCGGCCGGATGTCAACGACGGGGACCGGGAAAAATACAGTCCCTGGGAGTGGCCGAGCCACGTCGCGTTAGGCCCGGCAACTCGGAGGCGTCCCTGCCTAGTGGGGGCTTCGTCCGAGTCATTGGTTCCAGGTTGGTGGATTGTGGGGTGTCTAGCGCCTTGCGGTTAGTGCAGGTAACCTGCAACCGTGGCTTCTGCACGTGCCCTGCGTTTATGTAATGTAATGTAATGGACACTCGTAGCCAATCCTGACTCCATGAGCGTGGCCAGATCCTTACACAGACTCGACAGAACTTTAGAAGTGTCTTTTGATGGAGATATAATGCTCTACTGCCAATGACTACAGTTTTACAAGATACACTCAATAATGTTGGGAATCAATAGCGCTTGTATTGGCCAAGCGCTGCTTCATATCCAAGGCAATTACGATATAGTACACGTACCGTACAGCAACTTTCTGCCGAGCCGACGCTGTCACGCTGCTAGCCGCCCTGTCAACGCGCTACCTAATTAAATGAATCTTGAGCGGCACGCGTTGACAGGAGTCGCCTCACTGTCGTGTAATTCAACCGCATATTCAGATGTTACTTACCTGACTTGAACCTGTTGATACTGTTCGTCACGAGTATTCAATCGTTGCAGTCGACGCCTCATACGCGAGATTCCCTCTTTGTGGACGACCTCACAAATTATCTCAACATATTGTCGCCTGTACGAAGTAACGTCAGTTAAACGCGCTACACGCGCTACGCCAATTCTTAATTCACGAGCAATGTCCTCGACTACTACGACTACAACAAACCATCTCAATAAGGAGATCCGTGATGCCGCAGTCAAGGGTAGGCCCTTTTTTCGTTCCCAAATTCCATCCCGACCAGAATCTAACCTTTCAAATCAAAGCCCGCAACCTCAGAAACCGAGCATTCATCTTAGCAGCTGGTCTGGCAGCAAGCGCTTGGGTGCTAGGTTATCTTGAGGATAAATCATCAGACTCGGAATCTGAATCAGAATCGTCCTCATCTAAATCGGAGGGGCAGGAGATTCCCAGCCTATTAAAGGCCAACCGTCTGGGCAAGGACCAAAAAACCCGCCTCGCCCGCGCCGCCGCCCAGCAGCAGGCCCACAACCAGCAGTGCCTGTACCGCGTGTGTGCCGGGGTCACGACCTTTCGCGCGCGCGACCCGGACCCGCACGCGGTTGACGGCGGGGCGATCCTGGGAATCCGCATCGAGGTGCTCTCGCGCGGCAGATTCCTTAGGCCGTATTACGTCTTGCTGAACCGGCCTTATTCGTCCGGTGCTGCTGCTGATGGTAGTGGCAATGGGGTTGGAGAAAATGGGAATGCGAGGCGGCAGGGGAAGGGGAAGACCTGGCTGCGTGTGCATCGGCACACCCTCCCTGCGTGCATCCCCGTCGCGGGGCTGGCGGCGCGGTACCTACCCGCGCCTCCGAAAACAGGAGATGATGTTGATGGTGGCCGTGATGAGGGGAGGGCGAAGATCCAAGAGAAGCAGGATTTAGCTCGCTTCGCGAGGGCGGTACGGAGGGAGGTCATCAGATATCACAACCGGCTTGGGGTGGTGGGGGATTTGAGACGGGCGGCTGGGCTGGACAAGAAGGCGGACGGGGAGACCGCTGCCCCAGAGGAGGAGGCTGCTGCCCCAGAGGAGGAAGGGCCGGGCCGGCTCCTCGATATCACGGCTTCCGATGCCGAGGCCAAGCATATCACGATCGAGTGGGCCGACGGACGCATCGGCCGCCTGGTCATGGGCGACGATGGGGAGATTGTCAAGCTGGTCGTGGTAGGCAGGAATGGGCGGGATCGCGAGGCCGAACGGGAGCTTCTGGGCGGCGCGGTGAGGGTCGACGAGCTGGCGAGGCGGCTGGCCGCAAGTGCCCGACGGGGTGGCGGATTTGTGGTTAGTTCGGGTCGTGGGGGTTCTCTTACGGCTGGGTAGTACGGAGATGAGTCTGCATCGCGGGTATACACAGCACAGGCTAGGAATCCTGCTATCTTGGTATGTGTTTTGATACTGTGCTTAGGGCCCTGTTTTCCTACATCCCAGCCCGACAGCGTCACATTCCAGACAGATAACATGTCAGTAGCCCGGGCTGATACAAGTGGCGTCAGCCTTAGATGAGTTGATAAGTTACGCAATTGCCGCCCATTCCTCGTATCGACCAGCGTATACAGCTACACCGATTAGCGAGTGGCCTCGTCATGATCATGTCCCAAGTTGCTGTATAGAATGACATGGCTGGCCAACCAGCTCCCCTGGCGAAATCCATTTGGCTACACTCCATGATGTCGCTCGATTTGAACCCCCAGCGGACCAGGTACACTATTGCTGCTGTGTCCTCCTATTTCGGTCCGAGGCATACACCAGTTTGTCTCGGTGCTGTATACAGCGTCCTGCTATAGTCACCCTGCTGGGTGCCACAAGAAAGCAATGACGGCAGGTCTGGCCCACAGAAAGACGCCTGTTGGCAATCTGCGGGTTTATGCCATCCTGTTGTGGTACCTGAACAATATGTGCTTCGCTTAGACAGAGTTCTGGTTGACCTTGGAGAGGGCAGGCAGCTTTAACAGAGGGACGGGATGGAGCGGGTTGCTGTTCCTTGCTTACGGCGCGGCGCGGGTAAATAGGGGCTGATAGAGACAAAATAAACTACTTCGTACGTTACTTGCAGGTCAATTATGTCGCCACACTGGGGAGTTCGGACAGTGCATCCAAGACCGAGCGGTCCTGAGGGCCTGTTCAAGAGCTATACCCATCACCACCATCGATCTGGAAGTTTACACTCACCTGCGAATGCCAAGACATTAGACATCAGGTCAGCGCCAAAGTATGAATCGAAGGGTATTACGTAGGCAAAAGAGTGATTAAAAAAACTGGTAAGGCGGGTCCAAGTCCCAGGAACCTATCTCATAGCAAAATCAGACTATGACTAGGTACCTAGAGACTGTCCAGGAAAAAATCTATGTCCTCCGCAGCCAAGGTGAGTTAAAGCGCTGTCGCAAGTGTACAGTAGTTACATGGCCAGACATCCAATTCCTTCCTGTTCAACCCCAAAATTTTCAGCTCCAACCCCGGATACTCAAGTTCTTGAAGACACCCGGTGGTTCATAAAGCCCCCTTAAATTCCACCATGGAGACCCAATTAGAGCAGCGCAGCGGCGACGGCAAGGGCCGCGAGAGCACCGCCTGCACGCTGGGCGTTGTGGCTGGCGCCGGCCGTGACAACTGCTGAGTACGATGACGTCTTGCTCGGGGCAGCAACGGTGCCAACAGACTTGGTGGTGAGCGACGGGGACGGGGTCACCACAGGGGCAGGCGCAGGAGTGTAGGCGGGCGAGCTGGCAGCCGGAGGAGCCGGGTGAGGAGCATAGGCCGAGCTGCTGGCCGGCGGAGGCGGCGGGGGAGCATAGTAGGCCGAGGAGCTGGCAGGCGGAGGCGGCGGAGGAGCGTACGTGTGGGTGGAGGCCGGAGGAGGGGGCGCAGCGGTGGGAGTGTAAGTCTTTTCGACCTCGCTTACGGGGCAAACGGTTGTGCTGACGGCGACGGTGACCGTGGAGTAGACAGCTTTGCTGCGGTACGGGCAGTCGACGACGGTGGAAGGGCAGCTGGTGATGGTCTGGACGCTGGTGGTCCAGACGGTGCTCGTGGTCCACTTGGGCGGGTGGGAAGCCGACCCGGTGACGGAAGGTCTGCCGTGGCCGCCATGGCCGTGGGTAACATCAATATCGATATCGACATCGGCATCGACATCGATATCCACGGCGCCGTGGCCGTGGCCGTGGCCGTTGCCGACACCGACACCTACACCGACTCCGGCGTTGACGTCGACGCCGAGGGCAACGGCATGGGCCGCAAGGGCAACGAGAGCAGTAATTGCAGTCTTCATGTTGGGTATCCTTTATTTAAAAAAGAAGTGACGACTCGAGGCAGAGTTGAAGAACGCAAGCAGCGAATGACAAGAACGAGTGGATGGCACCTTGGGCACTGGAGGGAGAAAGGGAACAGAATCTTGAATAGAGAGTGGGAGCCAGATCCCTTTATACATAACGTTAATAGACATTATACAAATTGCAACCGGAGAGCAAAACAGGCGCTCGGCGCCGTGGATGTGACATCTCACGGCCTGTCTGCAGAAGACGCCTCACAGACAAGGGGGGAAACAAAACATAGACGGGGGTATAAGATGACAGCGGCGTAGGGTACATTGGCGGTACTTGGGGAGATCCTGAAGCACTGTCCGGATATGTAGGCTTGGCGGCTAAAGGAGATGTGCGGTTTGATTGCTTTCCATATTGTCGATATCCGGAGTGGGCGACAGACGACAACACGAACACCCAAGACTGTCCGGCACCGCTATGTGAAAGGGGCTCGCATGGCGGTAAGACATACAGAACCCGGAACATCCAAGGCGTATCTCCGGATGGACCAGGTGAAGTTGGTGTAACTCATTCTGGCATTCTGGGCTTTTCGAGCTGATCATCCCTTGCATGGGAACGTGGCGACAGCAGAATGTTTGTTTCATTCTGAAGACACTCACAAGTACCTCGAGGCTGCAGCGGTGCAGGATGGATGTGTTCCTGCATTGGCTGGCGGACTGGCGGAATGGCTTCGGTGTCTTCCCCCTGCATTGCGGAGCTGTTGAGGCGTCGTTCGGCAGCCGTGCGTTTCTTCTTCTGCCTGGTCATTTTCGACCTCTGCCGAGCCCAACATTAGCTGGCTCAGCTGGACCTAAGAGCGGTCCGTGTTTAAGACATTACTATAAGTTCTAGTCTCGCCGATGAGGACGATCATAATGCGAAGGACGCGGGCTGGACTGACCTTTCGTTCTTGCTACCGGACTGTAGCGAGGTGGTGTACAGCGACAGTTGCATAGTAGTGAATTTGACCGAGATGATGAATCGTCAAGTACTTGTCGCGTTTTGGAGAATCCAGGGCTGATCTGGGACTGCTGAATATCTAACATAACGGAGAATTCCATACACAGCTGGACAGCCAGTCCCCAGAGATCCCAGTTGCTCGAACTTTCCCAGAGGCATTCATTCATACACTAAGGCAGGAACTACTCGTGTTGGTGAAAGAAGTAGGACAAGTGAGCATAAGCAATAAAAGACCGGGAAGGTTCAATGAGGAGTTGGCATCTTCCTGCCCAAAAGGATCATGACTGATGAGCGTTGAGATGGGAAGGAGTACCCATTCCATGGCATGGGTGTATCCCGGTCGTGGGATCAAAAGGCTGGAATATGTGGCTTGCCCTTGGTAAATTGAAACAGTTTCATTTGTGGCGCTGTGGCGCCCTTACCTCACGCCAATATCTACAGTGTACAAATGCTCGCCTACACAGTGGATCTGTGGCCCTTTCGGTCGAAGCTCCGTGCCGGCTCAAGATGCTTGTGCAGATTCCAAGAACCCACCACGTTGTATCCGTAACTTGTCGACAACATGATGCTGCAACGCTACTAGATTTCTGTCTCTTTGGCTCTGATCTTTTCGTCCCTCCTTTTCACTAGATATTGTATCTATGAGATTTCACAATTTTCTTATTGTGCTGGCCGTGATAGATGATTGGAGATTTCACCTTTTCTTCCAGAAGTAATCACCCGGATCGACGGTAGGATCTCGAGATCGTCGTTCATCAGAGACTAGAATTACAAGGAGATGGCGCCACCGGTTGAGGCAGCCACCCGAAAAAGGGTCCTACGAGTCATCTTCTTCTCCCTGCTGCTCGATTTGGTATGTGCCCTTTCAAGCACTCGGCCCACGCGACGGTCGCCTAACAAAGCGTGCGCCGCAGATATCCTTCACCTTCATCCTCCCGTTGTTCCCCAAGCTGCTCGAGTTCTACCGCAACGCAGAGGCCCCTGTCGATCCCGCCGGCCAGCCGTCGACGACATTACTCTCAAGCGTGCTCGGCTATCTCAACGCATACAAGGCTGCCTTTGCGCGGCCAATCGACTCCCGCTATGACATCGTTCTGCTGGGCGGAGCGTTGGGGAGTCTCTTTTCGTATGTTCCGACAAATGCCTTTCACCGCATCTTAGTATTCAGCACTAACATCGCCTCCTGCAGACTCCTCCAAGCAGTTGCCTCTCCGGTAATTGGCCACCTCTCGGACAAATATGGCCGGCGCACCGCCCTGCTCGCCAGTATGATTGGTAACATACTGTCGGTGCTGCTGTGGGTCGTAGCTGTCGATTTCCGGACGTTCCTGGCCTCGCGCATCGTCGGCGGGCTCTCTGAGGGCAACGTGCAGCTTGCCACGGCCATCGCGACCGACATCTCGGATGCCAACAGCCGCGGCTCGACCATGGCTCTCATCGGCGCGTGCTTCTCCATCGCGTTCACCTTTGGGCCAGCGCTGGGCGCCTGGCTCAGCTCCATTGCCACCGTGGCCGCCAATCCGTTTGCAACCGCCGCTGGCGTGTCGCTCTTCCTGATCGTCACCGAGACGGTGTATCTGTACTTCAGCCTGCCGGAGACCCTTCCCTCGCTCACGAACCTAGACACGGCAGCAAGGGTAAAAAGGAAGCCCAAGTCGGCGCCGCAGCCAGTCCAGCGGACAAACTCGCATTTCCTGCTCAACCTGGTGCACATGACCTTCCTGCTCTTCTTTTCAGGCATGGAGTTCTCGCTGCCCTTCATGACGTACGACCTGTTCGAGTACACATCGGCCAAGAACGGGCGTTTACTCGGCTACGTCGGCTTGGTAGCCTCGATTCTGCAAGGCGGCGTGACCCGCCGGCTGCCGCCGTTGCTCTCGGTCAAGGTCGGCGTGCTGGCCTGCCTCGCCGCCTTTGTGCTCCTCGCGCGCATCCAGAGCGTGTCTGGCCTATACCTGGCGGCTACGTGTCTCGCGACCACGTCGGCCACCGTCGTGACGGGGCTCAACGCTCTCAGCAGCTTCGAGGCGGGCGAGGACGAAAGGGGAGGAAAGCTGGGCATCCTCAGGAGCTGGGGCCAGCTCGGGCGCGGGCTGGGCCCCGTGCTCTTCACGAGCGTGTACTGGTGGGCTGGGCGCGAGGTTGCCTATGGCATGGGTGCTCTCGGGATTGCGGGTGTGTGTACGCTCGTCTTGCTCGGGTTAAAGTCGCCGCCGGGGTCGGTCAGGCAAAAGCCTGTTCCTGCCGGCGCGGATGATCATAAGAGAGAGCTGTAGCATACGTAGCGCTGGGGGTTTTCTATATGCTGGAAATGCACGTGTTGGATTTTTCCGATATAGGTGAAAAATAGATGGTTCTCCAAGGATGTCGCCCCTTACCAGGTGGATGAGGGTGGAAAGGCCCAGGGCGCTGTATCATAACATCATCAACTTCTCAGGTACAATATTACGCCTAGCGCATTCGCGCCCGTAGTCCTACACTTCTGCTTTCAAGCCCAACCACCCCAGCATTATAGAGCCACGTCCTGGAACGATGAACCATCGCCAGGCGACTTGCCGCCCTTCTCATCCTCGCTTGCCTCGTTATCCCCCTGCATTTCGTCGTCGTCATCATCTTCAACTGTCGGCTTGGGCCGCTCCGCCAGCCGTTTCTGATTCCTCTCGTCTGCCAGCACCTTCTGCTCATCAGGTGACTTGACCTTCTCCTCCGGCTCCTGTTCGCTGTCACTGGACTCCGACTCGACGTCTCCTCCCTCCTCCTTTTGTGACGCCGCCGAGTATTCAGCAGGGGCCGGTTCTGACGGTTGCTGGCTGCTGCTGCCCATGCCAGCGCGGCTAGAAGGGCCTGTTGTTGAGTCCTTACGCGGCGGGGACGGCGGGGCGGCAGCGGTCGTGGTGGTAGTAGTAGTGCCGGCAGTGCCGGGCCGTTGTTGTTGGTCGTTTTCGAAGCCCGGGCCGACGCGGACGGCGTCGAGGTAGAACTTTGTGACGCCGAGGATGCGGCCGTTGCGCTCGCAAGCCTCGACCCACTCGGGCCGCACGACGGGAATGTTGAGCTCGTTGGCCTTTTCCCACTGCACGCCGCGGCCCTCGACCGTGACGAAGTGCGTTGTGTCGATGCGCACGCCGTCGACGATCTTGGCGCCGATGCGCTCCACGGCGGCGACCAGCCCTTCGCGCACCGCGGGCGGCAGGATCCCCGTCGTGATGGTGATGCCGCTGAGATCCGTCATCTTGTGCGTGCGCACGGCGACCCGCTGGCTCGCGAAAGTGCCCGCCGTCGTGCGCAGCACCAGGTGGAACGTGTACTCGGTGTCGACGGCCAAGCCGCTGATCTTGGTCGTGTGCATCGACAGCGGCTTGGGAATGTTGCCGGCCTTTTGGCCGTTGCGGTACAGGGCCAGGCTGATCAGGTCGGCCGTCGCGAGCTGGATCGGGTCCCACTCGAGCACGACGCTCGTCTGGGTCGCGTTTCGGCACCGCAGGACGGGAGGTGAGGGCTCCGCTGCGCCGAAGGAGGAGAGAATCCGGTCTTGGAGCTCCCGGAAGGCGCGCTCGGCCGCTATCTCGGAGCTCTTGTTGCGCGAGACATTGATGTCGACTATGGACCCGGATGCGATATCTGGGGGTAGAAGTATTGATGGAAATTCAATCTATTGGGAAGGGATTAGAAAGACGGCTACTAGAACAAAGCGGGTGGAGGGAACAAACCAGGCGCTTGTCGGGGGTGAGCAGCACGGTGACGCCGGCGTCGACCTTGCCGACAGTGAGAGAGACGAGCATGGTCGAAGACTCGGCAGATATTATATGTGGAACAGCTGTAGCCGGTTCGTCGTTAGAGGGCTGCCCTGGAAGCTCTGGGTGCTGGTCGACAAGGTACGGAGTAGGAAGCTCCAGGTTGGTGTTTGAAACTTTGAAAGGGAATTGTCGACGGAAGGAATCCCAGTCGCCTTGCAGCCCGGCCCTGCCCTTGCTTGTGCTTCGGTATGCACAAAGTCTTGGCGCTGGAAGTGGAAACAAAGCACCGGAACTGCCCCCGCTTTCCAAGGCAGGCCTTCCCGAACCCCACCAAAGCTACCACCTGCATGACACACGCCCGTACTGTACACTACAGCAGTAGCTTCAGTACCTGTTGCGGGGAGCTTCCAACGTGGAAGTTCTCGGCAGCAACGAACTTGGGACCATGGCCCGAACCCCTTGTCCTGGTCCTCGCTCATTCATTGTCCAGTCCCATAGTTAATCCCATCGAGTAGCATATTCATCATGCTATCTAGCATTACGCCCGAGACTCCGCCCGGTAACCTCGCCGCCCTGGCTGAGGACCATTACTTCGGCGCCAATCCACCGCCAAAGGACTTAGAGAAGCATGTTGCTCAGGCTCGCGCCTTTATCGACTACCACTCGGCTGCCGGCCGCCGACTAGTGCTGGTTACGTCAGGGGGAACAACGGTGCCGCTGGGTATGTCTTCTTTGACCCCTGACGCTATTCCATGTACTGTACTTGCAGCACAGCCGGACACTCACGCTCAGACGGACAGAGAAACAGACCGTGCGGTTCATCGACAACTTCTCAGCCGGTACTCGTGGAGCTGTAAGTGCGTTCCGGCCTGCCAAGACTCCTGGTCTAAAGGGTTGGGATGGCGGCGCCTTCCTACTACACTCCCTTCAACGCGGCAGGCTGAAAGGCATTTGACTAACTTGTGTCAACCGTTTAGACGAGTGCCGAATACTTTCTTGAAGCTGGATATGCCGTCCTCTTCTTGTATGTGAACTCCACTATGCACCCCTTATGCCGCCGTATATTCGGCCCCTTTCTGCCCCGGAGACCTCTACCAGCAAGCAAGGAACAGCCAGCTAACTCCCCTCCAAAAAGACATCGCCAATTCTCTTTGCTTCCATTCTCGCGCCACTATAGCCATGCAACAGACTGCTTCCTCGATTTTCTCCGGGAGGGGCCTGACGGCAGCGTGGTGGCTCGGGACGAGGATGCGGCTAAGATGCTGCACGTGCTGCGCAAGTACCGCGATGCGCGGGACCGCAACATGCTTCTCGTCCTACCCTTTGTCAGCATCTCTGACTATCTGCATGAGCTGCGCAGCATTGCCCGGCTGATGCGCCCGCTGGGCCCGCGAGGCCTGCTGTATCTGGCCGCTGCTGTTAGCGACTTCTTCGTCCCCGTGAGCTCGCTTGCCACTCCGCGTATCGGTGGACTATTTCTCTGGCTAACATCACACAGCCCGACCGCATGTCGGAACACAAGATCCAAAGTACAAACGCTGTTGACGCTGTCAAGAAGGTGGGTGCCGCTGCAGGCGCCCGCCCGGGAGCTGCCGAGGAAGAGGAGACATTCGACAATTTCGATTCATCCCCGTCAATTCCTAGGAGCAAGCGGCTAGTAATCGATCTTGACCCTGTGCCCAAGTTTCTGAAGAACCTGGTCGAGGGCTGGTCACCGCAGGGCATGATTGTCTCGTTCAAGCTGGAGACGGATCCCACTATCCTCGTGCACAAGGCGAGGTACTCTCTCGATCGGTACCAACACCACCTGGTGATTGGCAACTTATTGTAGGTCCTCTCCCCTCTAATCAAATTCGTGCGGAGCAAGCATCCGCTGATAAGGCATGATCAAGATCCACGCGCAAGTGGGAAGTTGTATGTCCTCACCCTCCCCCTCACTCGCCAAATTCACCAGCACAAACGAGACTGACGAGAGCAGGTCTTCGTCTCACCCGGAAACCCGGACCACTGGATTCGCGTGCCATTTCGCAAGGGCTCAACCGAAGACAGCATCCCAGACACAGTCGCAGCAAATGACGAACCTCTTGATCCCAAGAGCCTCCCTGATGGCGAGCCCGAGGTTGAAATTGAGAGCCTCATCATTCCGGCGGTGCAGGAATTGCACTCCAAGTACATCCATACCTTTGAGGAGAAGGCGCGAGCATGAGAGGAAACTCAGCGTTGGTTTGGGATTTTTGTATTGTTTTCTCTTTTGCATAGATTAGATCAGCACCCCGATAGCGACCAGAGCCCTGTGGCACTTCAGAATATACGTCTTGATTTTGTCCGTACATTCTTGCAATGCCCTCATCTCATGGGATAGCAGGACAAGCATCCTCTTATCCCTAGCCTAGTTAACGCAACGGAGGATCGGCCTTCCACGCGTCTACTCCTTTGCTGACCCTCACATAATGATAAAATAACCCTCTGCGTGACCGCCTGTGGTCACTGTCTGGGCCACCACGTTGCCTACCCTATGGGGCGGCTAAATCCCTACTCTTCTCACATCTGTCGACTTATAAGCTAGGGGAGACCTGTGAGAGCCTTCTCGGTTGTAATGAACCTAGATGATGCGGCTCTAGGCTGCGGGCAGGCTGTAGACGGGGTCTAACGGCACGCTGTACTTCCTCCTGTGGCGGATGGGCAACGGATAGACCTGGGTGCCGGTGTTCGGATGAGTGACCTAGGTATGCTCAGTTGGGTTGCTGTACCTCACGGCGAAGGTCGGGCTTCTATCATTCCCTCTTCAGGGGACACGAAAAGAAGCAGGATTGTTCGGTAGATGACGGGTGATCGGCCAACGGGTTGTTTGCCGCTGTACTCTTGATGCCCCTATCGTTCTAGCTGCTTAGCTGAACGGATTGTGGCAGAGAACAAGCGGCGGCACACAACTCGATGGGATCTCGAAGGTTTATGAACGAGATCCCTGGGAGAAGTCGAGACGAGAGATAACCTGCTCCTTAAGAACCGTGATAAGATGCTTCACAAAAGCATCAAAGTCGGATTTCAGAATAGTCTTGGGGGCCGAAATCGCCACGCGAATCGTCCCTTGCAAGACTCGTTGGCTCTCCCCATCTAAGCTCCTGCCCGTCTCGTCGTAGCCGACCGCGCGCAGAGCGGTGAGCAGCGCTTTCCAAACCATTCTCTTGGCCGTGGTTTGCACTACGCAGTTGCTGCCGTCTGAGACCGAGGCCGTCTGCGCATAAATCCAAAGCGGTCTCGACTTTTTTTGCCTGTACGACTCGAGAATCTTCTCGGCGAGGACATGTCCGAAGACGCTGAGATACTTGTAGTGATGGAGGGAGAAGACGTGCTTGTTGCACACCAAAATCCGTACCCCGAACTCTTTGAACTGCTCCTTCGCCAGTCCTCTCAGTGCGGTCGGGAATACGACTTGGTACTGGGCTGAGAATTGCCGGACTTCTTTGCTCGGCCAAAATCCTTCTAATCCCTGCTGCGTGATGATCAATGGGGTGATGGGCGGCGGGCTACTTGGGCTGGAGTGGTCGGCCAAATCAGGGGCCGGCGGCCGCTTAAGGTGAGTTGCTGAATGAGCAGACGTGTGGGCGAGTCGTGTTGGCCTGAGACACGGCCGCAAGCCCCGGATCATGGTGAACAATCGCAGGGTGAGTCTCTTGCCTATTTCCCTCTGCGTTAATTCCTACTGCGTTTTTGGTTGCCACATCGCTTGTTCTGGAATCGCCTGTTTTATCAACCTGATCAGGCGGAAGACTCGAAGGTGAAAACTGAAGTTGATGAAAGCCTGTTCGGGGAGCTCGGGCCAAGGAATTGGAACGTACCGGGGATTCTTTGAACGAGCTGTGCTGGGCTCCACCCCGCCACTGCCCGCTTTACCCCACCAGCGCAAGGCGAAACCCAACACCCCCCCGGTCGCCCCACGAAAGAGTCATTCCATATAAAGCGCTAGCACACCGGCCCCTCTCCAACCGCTTTTCCTTTCCACTCAAATCGGCATCACACCGGCAAGACGACAGACTCGTCGAACGATACAGCAGGCGGGACCTTGTTACTTGAGTCTCGAACACGCAAATACAAAAGAAACTCTTCCCGACGATAATCGCCTGAGCGAGTCCTGTTAGAATGCCCAAGAACAAGGGAAAGGGCGGCAAAAACCGCCGCAGGGGAAAGAACGAGAATGAGTGCGTCCTTTACGCCGTCCGTTTTCATAGCCGCAAAACCACAATTGCTGACTTGTGGTGAATTACAGCAACGAGAAACGCGAGCTCACATTCAAGGAAGATGGCCAAGAATATGCGCAGGTATTGAAGATGCTGGGGAACGGTAGACTCGAGGCCATGGTATGCTGCGCTCTCCCTGTTTTGCCCGCCACACTTGGCGGGGAATAGTGGGCAAAGTAAATATTAACACAAAATTCAGTGCTTCGACGGCGTCAAGCGCCTCGGTCTCATCCGCGGCAAGCTGCGGAAAAAGATCTGGATCAACAACGGCGACATCATCCTTGTCTCGCTGCGCGAGTACCAAGACGAGAAGGGCGACGTGATTCTCAAGTACTCTGCCGACGAGGCCCGCTCTTTGTGTGTCGACCCGACCCGACCCCTTTTCTACATACCCCACCCCGCCGCTGCCATTGTCCTTTCACAATAACATTGCTAACCGCGCTCCCACCGTTTTTAGGAAGGCATACGGCGAACTCCCAGACACGGCCAAGATCAATGAGACAGACACATTCGGCCCTGGCGAGGACGGCGACTGCGGCTTCGAGTTTGACGAGGACCGCGATAGCGAAAGCGATACCGGCGGCAATGCCGGTGGGAGCAAGGAGATCGATATTGAGGACATCTAAGCTCCCAGCTATTTTCGTGTCTGACGTTGTTGTTGGGGCTTGTGTGGATGTGCTCACTTCCCTTCGGGGCGTGACCCACCCTTTCCTACCTCGTTATTTCTTTTTTTTTACCTCGTTGCCCACTAGCCGAGTTGGTGTGGCCGAGGCCAGGGAAGATTTTCCGAGGCGTGGAAAGCACAAAACTGTCTTCTCTCTCAAACCTCTGATTGGTATGTCTGCGGATGTTCAACCCTAGGTCCCCGACAGTTGGTGGGTTAGCTCGTTCAGGATGTCAAGTGACGCACTGGGGATGGAAAAAAGGGAGAGGGCTGCGGCCGTGATGGGAGAGACGTCATCGCCGTGGTTCGTCTCCTGGTTGGAGGGTTGGTTGCTTAGTGGAATGAGTGCACTTTCCTTTCCTTCGGTCTCCAGTATGATGACTATCACGTATGGCTAAAGAACTGTACAGACCTACAAATTCTGAAGTTTTTTTTTTTTTTTTTCCCTATTCACAGTACTCATTCTGCTTCTATTTCTCGTGACTCTGCTACTCTATACGAACTACTAGACCTCCCAAAAGTGATCGCGCTTTGATGTTCAACAGTGAACTTTTGCCTCCCAGCCAGATAAACCACCTACAGTAGCAGGATAGCTGGTTTGCTTGCGTAAAGATAACTGATACGCAATGCCGGGGTAAGACAATGATGTTTCCAAAACCAAACTGCCTGCCCGACTTCCTACCTCTCTTCTCACCTGTTCCACCTGTCTCTCTCGTCAGTCCCACCTTTCCCCCTTCTCTCTTCCTAATTCGAGCTATCCATCCCATGACCAGATAGCCCCTGGCTCTCGCCACATGCACTCGTAGCCCCAGAAACTCTTGTCAGGTTACTTGCCGACTGTTACCAATCCTCCCTCAACAGGCCACACCAACAGACAACACCCCCCCAACTTTACCATATCATACCAACCATACCAACCATACCAACCATACCATAATCCATAACCCACCCAACCAGTTCGATTTCGAACAGAAGCTTGAATTCTCGATTCGAATCAACTGGAACAGCGAATATAAAAATCACCAATCGTCGTCATCGTCCTCATCATCTGCAGCACAACGTTAGTCGACCACAGACAAGACATCGAACCAGCAAAACAGAAAGAGGGAAAGAAAAGAAAAAGAAAGACTTACCACTACCACTAACTTTCTCCTTCCTCTTCTGCAACGCAGCAGCCAGCGCATCCGCCATGCCTCCTCCTCCAGAGGGCGCGACGCCCGCAGGCGGCAGGCCGCTGCCGTGCGGACCTGTATCGCTTCCTCCCCCGCCGCCTGGAACAAGGGCAGCGCTGCGGTCGCGGATCTGGCTACGGTCGACCTTTTTGAGCGCCGCGATGCCCCCCGCTCCACGGATGCTATCCAGCACGGCGGCACGGCCGGGATCGATTGATGGAATGGCAGCAGCCGCCGCAGGCGCGCTGGATGAGTAGCCCGAGTCGCGGTTCGGGGGAGGCGGTGGTGGCGGCGGGGGTGGCATGCCTGCTGCTCCAACTCCCGGCAGAGGGGGAGGCGGAGGCGGAGGCGGGATGCCGCTGATCCCCCCGGGACCCGGAGGGGGTGGCGGCGGGGGCGGGGCAGGTGGTGGTGCGCCGCCGCCCGAAACTGGAGGGAGAGGCGGCGGAGGGGGAGGCGCGCTCGCTGTTGGCAGCGGCGGGGCCGGCGGAGGAGGAGGCGGAGCGCTGGAAGCGGGGAGTGGTGGAGGCGGCGGCCCGCTGGATGAGGGTAATGGTGGAGCGGGGGGTGCGTGAGAGGATGGCAATGGGGGCGGCGGCGGCGGAGCAGCAGCGGGACTCCTAACTGGTAGAGTAGGAGGCGGCCGAGAGCTCATCGGCGGAATTGGCGGAGCGCTCGATACCGGGGCCTTGGGAGGCAGCGGAGGTGGTGCTGCAGCTGGGGCGTGTGTTTGCGCTGGCTGCCTAGACGGTGGTGGAGGAGGAGCATGACCGCGGCTAGGCGGTGGGGGAGGCACGCTGCGTTGGCCGGTAAAGGGCGGGGGCACACCATACTTTTGAGCGGGCTCCGCATCATCGATCGGCGTCTTTGGCGGCCGGGGCGGGGGCGGTGGCCCGGCTGCGGAGGTCGACGGTGCCGCGCGAGAAGGCTCGGCCCGTGCGAATTTGCCGGCATCAGCAATGGGTGGAGGAACAGCGAATCGAGGCCGGGCAGGAGGGGGTGGAGAGTCTCGGGGCGGTGTCGGTTCGCGGTGTTCCGGCGTCTCGGACCTGGCAGACCTCCTCGGGGCTGGGGGTGGCGGAGGAGCTGGCCCTCTCTTTGGAGGCGGAGGTGCCGCTATTGTCTCGGAAACTGAACGCTGAGCTGCCGCCGGTGGTGGAGGCGGGGGTGCTCTCAGTGCTGGGCTGGATCCATTGACCGGAGGTGGAGGGGGTGGTGGGTGAGGCGCTGACACAGCCTGCTTGCTCTGCAATTCCTGCTGCTCCTTGAGGAAACTGATAATGAAATCTTGGTTGTCGCGAATAAAGTCATCAGTCAAGCCCTTGGATTTCAGGTCGTCTCCGAAATTCTCCCTCCACTGAGGATCAAAGGCATCCAGTTCAGCGAAATCTGATTGCGATGCTCTGTTATGATGGCCATTGATGCTACCGGAACGGCTGTCCCTTACCGGGGCGGACGCACGCGGTGACTCGGGTGGCGTGGGGGCTGACGAATGTCGATGGCCTCCGAATATGCCGCCGAGTATTCCATGGTGCTTGTGGTGACTGGCGCCGGGTGCCGGGCCCCCGAAGCGTGTTTTCTTGGTGGCCTTGCTTGCATTCTCCTCCCGCTCGTTCATCTTCTTCAGGAACTGCTTCGCTTCCTTCTCATCCACAAACGACAATCCAGCGAGGCACTCTTCCAACTCAAAAGTGTGGAAGAAGACGCGATCCTGGCTGTACCTCCAATTCTCGAAAATCTCCTGATCCCATATTACTCCTCGGTTCCCGGGCTATCCCTTTGTCAGCAATGGTGCATCCAACGTATTTGACTCGAGAGCGTTACCGAAATATCCACCATCTTGATCCAGAACGTGTTGCCGACAAGGTCATTGGCCAGCACGACGGCGCCTTGCAGGCCGGTGTATGTCCATTTTGACCTGTTGGGATAGGCTATGTAGAGCCTGGCAACGGCAACAGCATGGATCTTGTTGGTTTTCTTGGGCACGAAGCGCTTGACAGTCTCCTTGTCGTCGTCGCTCAAGATTGACGGCATTTCGAATCAGGAGAGGGGTCGGCCCCGGAATACGTAACTGCCTGTTGTTACGTCCGTCAGAGTGTCAAGAGCCAGGTACGCATAGATCGAGAGAATCCGTGTAGGACGAAGCGACGCTTTCTGGGCGGGCGGCGAGGTGTTATCTCGCAGGGTCGACTGGTCGTCACCTTTGTCGAGAGAGGCGTATGTGGTGAATGAAGGCGCTAATTTGTGGTCACGGCCCGGCGCCGCAGTGCGAAGTCGGCGACTCGGCGTTTTGCTGGCAAAAGGGCCAGCGGTGAGAGCCAGAGCCAGAATCGGTAAGGAGACGATGGCACGGGCGAGTCAAACGGGCGACCTCAACAGAGTGTCGTGACTGGAATATCAGAGTTTGCTTTGGCTTTCATCACCGTGATGGAAGATCGAAGGATTCAGGGACCAAGCTGTGTTGTGTTGGTGGGATACGGAGTAACTTCACTAATTAGGTAATGTTAGCACAGCCGCAGAGCAGCCACGCAAGATCTGGTATTATTACGTATTGTCACTGCATCTTGTCATAATCAAAAATTACCGCTTGCCTTCATTATCATCTTCGTACAGTACATAAGGTCTCCTCAGTAAAAGAAAGTCAATGTTGGCTGTGACATTCCTCGGAAACCATCATAATCATTATGAAATCGCCCTGGCTCTATCATAGCCTGCTCATTGCTTATTTGTTCATCTCTCGTGCCTTGGCCATGCGCTCCTCCTTCGTCCCTTCCTCTTGGGCCTTGAAGTCGTCATGAATGACGGGGCCGGGGTTTGCCGAGTGAGCTTGGAAGGCAGCCTTGACCTTGTCGGTCACCTTGTTCAGCCCGCTGCCTTCGGTCTTGCATAGAACATGCTGTGTAAGCGGTAAGTACAACTTCACTCAGACTCGTGAGACTTACCGGCTGGTTGGTGTCCTTCTGTTGCTGTTGGGTTGTCTTGGAAGAGTCCATGGTGATTTGGGTTTCAGTGGAAGTGGGTCAAGTAGGTTATGTACTCCGTACTTTCTCGAGGCTTTCTCTTGTTCTATGTTGGTTGGGTTTTGATATCCTCTGAGAAACTCGATGAGAAAGGAGAAACGAGAGCAGTTGGCATTTAAATCCTCAGCCTTGTTCTCTTGACAAAGCCGTTGAGCTGGTAATGCACATCTGAGCAGGTGGGAGGACAATGACGTCGGTGCTAAGGGGTACCTGCTGGTAATCTCGTCCACGGGATCCTGAAGTGGGTTTGGTTGGGCAGTTCCGTCGCTGCGGTGTTGCCTCCGGCTGACAGGCTCCACCTCATCCGCGTAATTGTAATCGTAACCTGTAATGTATTACACGATCCATACCAAGCAACGACGACGACGACAACGACATGGACGCTGCGTGTCACCTCTGATCGATAGGTTCCTATCTGGTTCATCGAGACGGGCACCTGAACCACGCGCCCCGGATGGCGGCTGCCGCCACCTCGCAGTCTGTGCAGCCCGTAAAGCTTTCACTTCCTCTTGTATGCTGACCGATAATTACCTGCTGCCTTGCCCTCAGCGTGTCCTCATTACCTTTGTGATCAATTGCTCAAACTAGGTCGTCGCAGGTCTACCAGCAGAAGCTCTTCGAGGAACTGCGAAAAGAAGATGAGCTCGTCATCTTGGCGCGGGGCTTGGGGCTCATCCGTCTCGTCACCAACCTGCTTCACTCGTATGATGCGGCCGGCAACAACTTGATTGTCATCGTCAGTGCAGAGGACAGGGAAAACGCTTGGATTGGCGAGGCCCTTGCAGAGCATGCTGCTATTAGCATGTCGCCCCGGGCCAGGGGGTTGACCGTGGTCAACACCGACTTCACCAGCGTGGCAGCCCGCGAGAAGTTGTACGCCGCCGGTGGCATCTTCAGCATCACGTCCCGCATCCTGATTGTCGATATGCTGACCGGCCTACTAAATCCCGAAACAATTACGGGCCTGATTGTTCTCCATGCAGACCGGATTGTTGCCACATCCCTGGAGGCTTTTATCCTGAGGATCTACCGTCAAAAGAACAAGGTCGGCTTCCTCAAGGCCTTCTCAGACAACCCGGATCCCTTTACAACGGGCTTCTCACCTCTGGCCACCATGATGAGGAATATGTTTGTCCGGAAAGTATCGCTCTGGCCACGCTTCCATGTCCATGTTGCCCAGGCACTCGAGGGGAAAAAAAAGGCCGAAGTCATCGAGCTGGAAGTCCCAATGACAGATGCAATGCGCGAGATCCAGAATGCTGTCATGGAGTGCGTTGAGGTCAGCATCCACGAGCTCAAAAAGAACAATACGGGACTGGAAATGGATGACTGGAACCTTGACAGCGCCCTGCTCAAGAATTTCGATGTCATGGTCCGTCGTCAGCTCGATCCCAATTGGCACCGAGTCAGCTGGAAGACGAAGCAGATCGTGAACGATTTGACCGTACTTCGAGGCATGCTTCAGTCCGTCTTGGCCTTGGATGCCGTCTCGTTCCTCCAGCAACTCGACACCATCCATGCCGCCCATTCGCCACCCCCTGGGTCGACAAGGCAGACGCAATCTCCGTGGCTCTTTCTCGACGCCGCGCAGACCATTTTCGACACGGCAAAGAGGCGTGTCTACTCCAGCACCAAGAAAGCAGGACCGGACACTAACATTGACGAACTGCGACCGGTGCTGGAAGAACAGCCCAAATGGGCCGTCTTGGCAGAAGTACTAGAAGAAATTGATCGAGATATCTACTTTGAGCCCGCTGTCCGCGATGACTCCAACGGCACCATCTTGATCATGTGCTCAGACACAAATACGTGCCGACAGCTCCGCGACTATCTTCAAACGATGAACGTGAAGCCGAGGACGCAAAAGAAAGTCGAGGAAATCTACGACCCAGAGGAGGACAAGCCATCTGCTGCTTTTATGTTGAGGAGAAAAATGCGTAACTACCTCAAATGGAAGCGCGAGTTCGCCCAGGTCAGCGCGACTCTCTTCTCAGAGAACCAAAAGGCGATCAATGGCGCAGTGGATCCACGTCTCGCCCAGTCGAAAGGCAGGGCGCCTCCAAACAAGAGGCGGAGGGTTCGGGGCGGCGGATCTGTAGGCACAGGCCCGGGCCGCCTCGAGAATGGAAGTATAGCGCAGTATTTTGAGAAACCCGGCGAAGTCGCGGAGCTGATGGCCGAGGTCGAACCCACCGAGGAAGAAGCACAACAAAAGGAGGAAATAACCGCCGATCCCTTGGAGGACATGGACGATTACTATCAGCTGTACGACATGCAGGACCTCGTGGTAATCCATGCGTACGACGGAGACCAGGACGAGCATGTACTAGAGGAGGTCAAGCCAAGATACATCGTCATGTACGAGCCCGACGCGTCCTTTATCCGGCGGGTGGAAGTGTACCGTTCTTCCCACAACGACAGGAACGTCAGGGTGTACTTTCTGTACTACGGCGGGTCGGTTGAGGAACAGCGCTACCTGTCGACCGTTCGCCGCGAGAAGGACGCTTTTACCAAGCTCATCAAGGAGCGCGCCAGCATGTCGGTCGTCTTGACAACAGATCTGCAGGGCGTCGAAGACCCACAGGAGGCGTTCCTCCGCACCATCAACACGCGCATCGCCGGTGGCGGCAGGCTCGCAGCCACGGCGCAACCGCCGCGCGTCGTCGTCGACGTGCGAGAGTTCCGCTCCTCCCTCCCGTCACTGCTGCACGGGCGGGCCATGATCATTGTGCCCTGCATGCTGACGGTGGGCGACTACATCCTCAGCCCGACCATATGCGTCGAGCGCAAGAGCGTTAGCGACCTCATCAGCTCGTTCAAAGACGGCCGCCTGTACAGCCAGTGCGAGACCATGTTCCAGCACTACAAGAACCCGATGCTGCTGATCGAGTTTGACCAGAACAAGAGTTTTACTCTGGAGCCCTTTGCAGACCTCTCGGGTAGCATGTCGAGCGTGAGCGCCGCCAACGCGGGCGCGAACGACCTGCAGAGCAAGATTGTGCTGCTCACGCTGGCGTTCCCAAAACTGAGGATTATCTGGTCCTCGTCGCCGTACGAGACGGCCGAGATTTTTGAGCGGCTCAAAGCGCAGGAGGCGGAGCCGGACCCAATCGCTGCCGTGAGGGCGGGGCTGGATCAGGACGCGCCGGCCGAGGAACAGACGTTCAATGCGGAGCCGCAGGAGATGCTGGCTGCGGTGCCTGGGGTGACGCCAAAGAATCTGATCAATATTACGCTCAAGACGGAAAACATCAAGGAGGTGGCCAACATGACGGTCGAGGAGCTGGAGCCGTTGGTTGGCAAGGAGGCGGCGCGCAAGATTTACGGCTTCTTTGCCAAGGATCTTCTCGAGGACGAGTATGGGGGTCAATAGCACACACCATATTTGGGTCGTTTTTGTTGGAGTGTTGATAAGTAGAAATGCTGACAAAAGAGCACGCTTTGCGTCTGACTGACTGGCTATAAACGGTATGACGGACCATAACCCTCTCTCTCCTCTTAGCCTCCCCAACAGTGTGAACATAGCTTGCTTGGGTATCTCATAATCTCGCCATCCATCTGATATCGCAAAAACTGCAGAAAGCCATCAAAAGGAAACCGGGTTACCCATCACGAAAAGAAATCCCCCATCGTACACCTCCATGCTCCCTTCTCTTTCATCCTCCTTCCAAGGAAGAAGTCGTGTTGAAGTTTAGATGGTACTAGTACCCCCAACATGCCTTCTTCTGCCGAATCCCCTAGACCGACCCGTCGACACGCCGCCGGCGTGGCTGCGGTGGCGCCGACCGCCGGCGCGGTTGCATGTCAGGCAGCCGACAATGATGTCGAGGAAGTTGACGATGCCGTTGACAATGGCCAT
Source organism: Canariomyces notabilis (assembly GCF_033297395.1). Classification (NCBI taxonomy): domain Eukaryota; kingdom Fungi; phylum Ascomycota; class Sordariomycetes; order Sordariales; family Chaetomiaceae; genus Canariomyces; species Canariomyces notabilis. The sequence goes on from NW_027041823.1 coordinate 1,685,144, forward strand.
GATGATGCCGCCGATGCCGTTGATGATGGCCATGATTGTGCGCCCGATGGTGCGCAGCGCGGATTGAAGCTATAGTACACCCAGGTTAGTATATCGACTATGTCTGTGTGCTCGGTGCAGGCTTTTGCCAACAAAGGATGGCAGGCGGTTTGTGATCCGGGTCGGGAGAGATGGAGGCGTTGCTTACGCAGGAGACGACGGCGCCCATTTTGGATGGTTTGGTATGTTGTTGTGTCTTGTTTGAGTGTTGTGGTCTGTAATTTGTGATTTGTGATGGAGTTTGTTGCACGTGTGAATGCTTCTTATTTGTTGATGTTCTGGTTGGCAGGTGATGATTGTGATGATGATGGCGAGGGAGAAAAGGTGAGTGGCAGAGGGGAATATATGTATCGAGTATTGGCTGGCCAAGCTGCTCTACAATGACAGGTTTGTCAAGTCTCGTGGCCTTCACTGATCATCATCATCATCATCATCATCATCGCCATCACCCGCAGTGCCCAGGTCGCAGTGTAAGTGGCCATGACGTCACTCGCAGTTCGAGGGTGCTTTCCCGTTTTGGTCGCTTGGATGCGCCAGGGTTCGCCGATCTTTCACCTAAACAAGACTCGTATTTAGTGTAGAAGCGTACTATCTTCCACAGTTTGTAGCATTATTACTGGTTCCTCGTCGTGGCTGGTGCATGTCACATACCCGGTAAGGTGCATGGCCGCCTCGCCCTGGCACCTATGATGTCGGATACGTCTGCGCCGCGCCCGGCTTGTTTCCATACGCAATGATGCACAGCGACGGCCAGTAAAGGGAATGCCAATGTGCCATACTACAATAGTGTACCCCAAGATAACGTTGACTACCGGCAGGCGGCGAGAACAGGCGGATATGACAAGTCTCGGAAAGTCGAGACAGGCGTTTGCTATGACGTCATTAATGGTCTTTATCTATGTACACAAGCAGAACTGCTCTACCCGACCACAGCCATCTCTGGGTGAAAGACAAGCCGGTTGTTGCAAGAGCTGTGGCTGATGCGCATAGAAGCCCTGACGACCGTTGGACTGCTGGTAATTAACGTATTGTATCTATCAAAGGTACGACGAATCTGTTGCCAATATTGCTGGGCAGTGAGTGGCTGGTGTCTACAGTATCATCAATCATCCCGTCGTACAATGTTACCCTGAAGCGCAAAAGATGAGATCCCTTTTCCATCTCTCCTATCAACGCCCCGTCAACCTCCGCTGTATCTTCACAAAATTTGCAAAGTTCATCATCTCGGTGCCCTTTTCGTCGACGTGCTCGCCGCTGACAATTGTGTGCACGCGCATGCGCTCGTCGTATCGCAAGCCCGACAACAACTTGGGCGTGATGAGGAAGTACTGGCTCGTGTGCTCGCGGCACGCAACCTCAACCATCCGCTCGTGTACCATGCGCTCGTTCCTCGGATCCATACCTTGGTTGATTTCATCAACCACCCGGAACGGTGCCTGGGCCATAGATTGGAGAGCCATCAGGTAAAAGATGGTCGAGACTGCCCTCTCGCCGCCAGACTGCCGGTGCTGGTCGAGCCGTTGGAGCGTCTCGTTCTCGCTGTATCAGACGCGATTAGAATCCTCCAAGTCAAGACGGCCGAGCTCAGAAACTTACCGGAATTTGACTTTGACTTCGATGGCCCATTTGTCAAAATCTTCGTCCTTGTGCACCCCTACCTCCCCGGCACAACTGATTTGCTCAAAGTTGTAGCTGAAAGCCTCGTTGATCTGGCCCACAAGCCTGTCCAGCCTGGGTTCCCACTGCCCCTTGATGTGCTTAATCCTTTCGTTGAGCTCGGCGAGCTTGCTCTCCTGGTTCGCCTGATTGGCTCGCTCTCTCTCGATCTTGGCTGCATAGCGCTCATACTCTTCGAGGGCAGCCGGGTTACTAGCGTGGATGACCTCGAGTTTTGCTCTCTCCACCGAAATCGCTTGGTCGACTAACTCAACCGTCTGCCCTACGGCTTTGACCGACAGTGAATCGTCTTTTTCTGGAGCCATGACGCTCTCGGCCTCTTTCAACGCCTGGACCGTAGCCTCTCGCAGCTCCGCCACTTCACGCGTAATCTCTTGCAGCGACCTTTTGCCCTCCTCGAGCTGTTGCGTGATCTCCGAGTTCCTGTCTTTGAGTATCGCCACGTCAGACTCCGCCTCCAACAGGAGAACCTGGGCTTCCAATAGTGCTTGGCGCGCATTTCGAATGCCGTCAATCTGTTTGTGATGGTGAAGAACAGCTCTGGCTTTATCCAGAACTTCCTGGTCATGAAGCTTGTCCAGTTCCGATATCTTGCCCCTGAGTTCGGACATGGCCTCTTCCGTCTGCTGCAGCGACCTCTTTTCGGACTCTGAAACTCAAATCAGCCGACTATAGAGCTTGTTGCTTCATGCGAGCCCTCCTACCTATCTTGTTCGGAAGGGACTGCCACATCATGAACTGTTTCTGAAGCTCATGCTTTGCTTTCTCCAAAGCCCTCTACATTCAGTCAGCAAGGTTGTCTGCCTGATAGAGGCAAGAGGAGACACATACTTTCTTCTTTTCCATCTCCTCAATTTCCTCTCGTACTTCCGTCTTTCGCATGTTCACGGCGTTGTATCTCTTGGTTAATTCTGCTCTCTGCCTCTCCAGTTCCTGGATCTGACGTTCGATTGCTTCCCTTTCGGCCGCGTCCACCGGCTGGTCGGTCCAGAACCGGCCTTTGCCGACCTGCTGCACGCGCGTAGATACAGCCGAGGGGCCGTATTCTCGCCTGCGTATGATGCGATAGAGTGTCTTCCCAGCAGCAAACTGGGATGGATGCTCCATTTGCTGGATGCGTTCGAACTGCTCGTCTGATATATCTTTCAGCGCGACCGCGGATGTGTGCAGTTTCTTCTCGGAACAGAGCATGGCAAGTACCGGCTCCGGCCCTTCAAGATAGTCCTTGACATAGCCGTCAAAACCAAGGCTCTCCAACTGCTCCTTGGGGAGAGGCGACTTGAATGAGCTATATGGAGTGAAGCAGGTGCGGATCGTGACAGATAGACCCATCTTGCCGTAAAATTGGTCGCTCAACTTTTTGTGATCGTCCTTATTTTGCGCTGTAAAACATAGAAAGTCGTCTTGTTGCAGCATCGACTGAACGAGGTCGGTGTAGGCAGAATTCTTGACAGAGCATGATAGCATAGGAGGCCCGAAGACTTCCTGCCGAAACCCTTCTTGATTTTCGGCCAGCCATTCCCAACCCTTGGCTGCATCAGCGTTGAACCTCTTCAACTGGGTCAGGAGTTGGCCTCGTTGGGATTCTAGCCCTTCCAGACTGCTCCTCAATCTTCCAATCTTGTTACGATTCTCGTGCCCTTGGTTCCGCAGTTGAGTCCATTCATCATCAATCTCTTTAGCGTTCCTTTCCGCGTCGCGGAGCTGATGTTCTTGTTCTCGCTTTATTCAGTCAGTTAGTGCGGCAATTCACCAGATGCAGGAGTACCCGGGCACACATACAATTCTCCTGTTCCAATCCGCCGCGTCAAACTCTTTCGGAGCCTGTCGATATGACGCCTCCAGATCGGTGATTGTCTTTCGAAGACGGCTCAGCTCCTTCCTTTTGGTAGCAAACGTGCCCTTCTCTGCCTCTTTCTTGGTTGACAATTCTTGACATTTCGATTCGGCAGCCTCAACTTGGCCAACCGCCGAATCAGCAGCGGCTTGGGCGGCCTGCAGGCGCTGCTGTCTGTTATTAAGGACGGACTTGATCTTGGAGTGATACTCCTGCTTCTTGTTGACCGCTTGAAGCGCAGGAGCAACGCTGTCTTGCAACCTTTTGAGAAAACGCTCCGCTTCGGTTTTCCGCCTCTTTGCTGCCTTGAGATTCTCTCGAGATTCTTTGTATCTCACCACCACCCGCAGCTTGGTCAGGTGCTCAATCTCCTCCTGGATCGCTTTCCTCTCGCGGAGCTTCTCGACGTCCGCCTGGAGGACTTGCTGGCGAGCCTCCATCTTCCGCAATTCTTCGCGTATCTTCTCGGCGTTCTTTTGCAAGTCTCTCTGCAGTTTGTAGTCTTCTTTCAATTGGAGCTGCCAGTCAATCATCTCTTCAGGCGCAGCCGCATGGAGAGTCTTCTCCAGAAGCTCAACAGGACTGAGCCCGGCAAATTCTGCAACCTTGTCCTGAGGGAGGAACTGACACAGGTTGTCGATTTGGATTCGGAGTGACCGCATAAGCTTCTGTACCTCCTTGTGCGGAACCCTCTGTCCGTTTAGCGTGAACTTCCTGCTGTTGTCCTCTCGTTTAATGCAGAGGCCGACAACATAGTTTTCGGCGTCCTCGGGTTTCTTTTGCAGCTCCACCTCGATTTCGGCTTCGTCCTTACCGTGCTTGACGAATTCCCCAAACGCGCTAGCCCGACCCAGAACACTCGATGAATACCCTAGCCCTAGGCATATGGCGCAAACGAGAGAGCTCTTTCCCGTGCCATTGGGTCCGATGACCATGTTCAGGTTCGGGCCGAGAAAAAACTCGGCCTCCTCGTAGGTTACAAAGTTCCGGACCTTGACGCGGACGATGGAGCCAGGCTGAAACTCAGAACTCGAGACGCTATTTCCTAGCCGGGATAGAGCTGGTTGCCGGGCTGGGGGCTGAACCATGTCGTAGTCAGATGAGGCCTCATTCTCATCCTCATCTTGATCGAAGGTGCGTGAACCATCTCCGCCCCTCAATTGAAGGAATCTAAAGGGGTCGGAATCAGCGTTCGAACCGCGCGGTGGCCCGCCATCACCAAAGAGTGGTTCGCTGTCGGGGTTCTGGTCAGGCTTTTCGAGGCCGGCAGAAGAAGGCATTTAAACTTCCACGATAAATTGAACGCCCCAATGTTTCTTATCTGATGGTTAAATGCTCATTGTTCTTGCAGCAGGCAGCAGGGCGCTCAGAAGGTCTGTTGTCAGGAAGAATGATGGTGTAGTCGAAATTGGCAGTGGTCGAGGCTGGCACAAAGGAAAGTGCATGGTACGGAGTAAATTGGTGATGGAAACGCGACGCGTCTCTGTGGTCCACTAAATTCGTTCCACTGGTGTGTTAGTGCAAAACCAAGGTGCTGTAAAGAGACGGCGCCCATTTTCACTCCAGAAACTCTGGTATTGGCAGATAACTTGGACTAAACACCATTAAGAAGTATCTTTCAATGTCTAATAGCTTTGAAATGCTAGATCCTGCAATGAGAGCGGTGAATCTGAGTAACACCACACAAGTCTGCTACTAACAGACAGCATCCATGGATCTCCACACGCGCAGGTCCCGCTTTCACCCCGGCTTTTTGGGGTACCACCCGTCCGGTAAGGTTGGTGGGGCCAAGAGTCCGGACCATGCCCCACCGACTGAGGTCAACGTCGTCCCTTCTCTCATGCTCTCAGTCCTCACAACAGCGACAACAAGCAAGATTATAGCATGATTTTCATGTCTCTCTGGATCCCGCTTCATGTTAAATACCTCTTCTCCAACGCCCTTATAGGTTCCACCGGCTTTCGTTTCCCGCGAGCTCCATTGGAATGAGAAACCCGGGTCACGCTCACCTAGACGCGATGGCATGAAGCTTCGTGCCAGTCAAGCGATTCACGTCCATTCCGTGGCAAATCTAGGTTAGAAAGGACAATGGCCATCTCTCACCATGCCTTTGTCACGTATTCTGAAATCCAGAATCTGGAGTGAAGATTGGCTGTGGGAAACCAACTGCTTGTCTATACCTGACTCCTGAAATGAATTACACGGGGCATCCCTCGTTCTCCTAGCAATGTTTCTTTGCCTATGCTTGGTGTGTCTTTGAGTTACTTGTTCCTATAGACCATCTATGTTGATCAATAGTTCGCTTCTAGCTTATGGGCATAGTTGAGCAGGGTAGGCGGTTGTTATAGCCATCAACACCGACGAGCTTCTAACTCTCCCATCACGGTCTCAGCAGCGTAGAACAAAGGGGCATCTCTTATCGTGTGTCTTATCAACCATTCATTTCTCTGCAGAGGCAAGGCAATGATAATATTCAACATCTGCCGCTTCTCATATTTAGTTCACATCGGACCCGACCGCGTCTGGCGCTTGGGCACTTGGATTCTTGCCAGTTTCCTTCCAGCCCTCCACAGTCCCATCCAGCCAGCGCGTTCAAATGTTTTGATTCTCGCGTACGCTGCCCTCCTCTCCTTCCTTTCTAGCAATTTCCTCCCAGGTTTTTGCCCGCCCAATCTCTCTTCCTCACTATCCCACCCACTCAACGTTCACCTTTGAGCTTTTCGTCCCGCCACAACTCTGGCGCGTCGCTCTCTTTCCTTTCCCAAACCACTGTTTCGATCACAATTGTTTCTCTTCAGCTCCTCAGATCACATCGACCTTCTTTAATCTTCACCTTGTAATTCTGCATTGTTTCTGTGCCGCTATTATGCTGCATTGAATTTTCCTTCAGTTAGTACGGTCGCCGAGGATCCGACCATGAATTCAGATCGCGGTACGGTTCCACGCCAGCCTCTCGGCGACGCAACCAATCGACTTAACCAGGCTACAGTTGGAAGTGTCACGTCTCGGCATGGACTTGGCGATGACGAGAATCACCTCTCTGTGAAGTCACAGAACGTTGCCCGAGGTTGCTATGACCCGGTTGTCACTGTTAACCAGCCCTCCGCAGAGCACCATGGACCCCGGGCCCCCGCTCCAACAACTACAGAGCCAAGTGCGTTGGCCAATCCGCGAGCTCCTGCAACTGCCCTGGAAACTCGCGGTGCAGCCGACGCTCGGCGTGTTTCTCAGACCTCAAATGTTCCTTCAAACCCATCCGACGCGCGTCAATCCAAAGCCCAAATTGGTCCGTGGGAACTGGGCAAGACGCTTGGAAAGGGCTCATCGGCCCGCGTCCGCCTTGGCCGTCACCAAGTCTCTCGTGAACTGGTGGCAGTCAAGATCGTGGCCAAGACCACCGTCCACCTGACTCAGGCTGGTAGCCTTGCCAATCTCGACCAGATCGATGAGGCAAAAGCAACCACCAATTCCAATATCGGCCTTCGTCGTATGCCACTGGCGATTGAGAGAGAGGTGGCAATTCTCAAGCTCATCGGGCACCCGAATATCATTCAGCTCCTCGATATCTGGGAGAATCGCTCAGAAATGTAAGCGCAATGATGCCCTCAAAATTCCTTGCTCCAGAGTCTAGCTAATCCCGAATGTAGCTATCTGGTCACCGAATACGTCGAGCAGGGAGATATGTTTGAATTCATCAACTGCAACGGCCCGCTCAGGGAAGAAGAGGCCATCTTCTACTATCGCCAGATCATGAGTGCCCTTGAGTACTGCCACTCTTTCAACATTTGTCATCGTGATCTCAAACCGGAGAATATCCTGTTGAAATCAAATGGGCAAATCAAGATTGCCGACTTCGGAATGGCGGCTTTGCACCAGGGGCCGAATCACCAGTTGCGCACGGCTTGCGGGAGCCCTCACTATGCTGCGCCTGAGCTGCTACGCCATCAATTCTACAAAGGCTCGGCCGCGGACATCTGGAGCATGGGGGTAATTCTGTTTGCAATGCTCTCCGGGCGTCTTCCCTTCGACGATGAAGACATGGGTGTGATGTTGTCCAAGGCCAAGCGCGCTGAATACAAGATGCCGGAACACCTCAGCGGCGAGGCTGCTGATCTTATTCGCAGGATCCTGGTGCACCAGCCGGCGCAGCGTATAACCATGGAGCAGATGTGGAATCATGCCCTCCTCAAAAAGTACGACTATCTCGACCAATACTATGAGTGGGCAGAGCAGCAAGACACATCTTTGCGCCACCGTGACGTTGCACCTATTCCCGAACAAGATGTCGACATCCAGATATTGAGACAGCTTAAGGCCCTCTGGCATTCTTTTTCGGAACACGATCTCAAAGAAAAGCTCCGACAAAAGAAGTGAGCTGCAACCGCCTTGCTGCGTCCGTGATTGACTGCTAACAGGACTTTTAGGCCAAATGATCAGCAGCTGTTCTACTGGCTGCTCTACAACCACCGAGAAGCTCAATTGGAGAACTACAACAACAATGTTCCAATTTCAAAGAGTGACATCCACCATCTCAAGCCTCCGAACTGGTGCAAGCGCATCTCAACCTGCAAGTTCACCCAGAAGGGCCGAAATGGACAGGGCCGGAGCGTGTCCCGGTTCACCGTGATTTCTAATGTCCCTGAACTGGACGATGCTGGAACAATTCGAAGCTACGATCCCTACAACTCGTCCCTTGTTCTGCAGCCTTCTGTTCATCAGGCCAGCCATGCCAAGATCATTGTCCATCGCAATGGCTCTAAGGACGGTGTTGGACCCTCTCCTACTTCCGTCTCCCATTCGTACCGCTCGTACGAGTCGGCAACCGGCTCATTTCGACGACAGCAGCGAGTTGCCTCGCAGCGCTCTAGTGCCCGGGGCTATCTGCCACCTCTGAGTTCAGTGAGCTCAATCCGCAGCTACCAGAGCATCTCGCATGTGCGTGCAAAAAACCGATCAAAACGTAATGTCGATTTCTCCAGGGTTCGCAAACCCAACCACCATTCCCACAAGGACCGCCAGCGTTCTCGGCCAGCCCCGGCCAGCATCGCAGGAGATAGCACAACGTACGACCGGGACGCCTTGTCGCCTTCGAGTCCCAAGAAGCCAAAGACACAAAGACTATCGAATGCAAGATCGATGGCGGATGCTGATGGTAGTCTTATCTGGAACGAAGAGTTGGAGCAATTCACCCACCGGATTGCCCAAGATTGCGATGAGGCTTTTGGGAGCTCCCTCCTCTTGCCAGATCCTAACGAAGAAGGAGCTGATTCGCGCGAGGAAAGCCCATTCAATCTGTCACTCGGAGACCTTTCGGCAGTGCGGCTTTCAGTGGGCTTGGCTCCCACCAAGGAAAAGCCCACTGAGGCACGGCCATGGGACAACAGGCCGCTCCCCCCAATTCCTTCCCGTGAAACGGTGTCGCCTTTGTCAGTCCGTAATACCGGCCTGAATGTTGGGATTGCCTCGCACGCAAAGACGGTGTCCAAAACCGACTCCAACTTCGGCGCCCAGCCCCCTGAGCGCCGTACTGTTTCCGAGTCAGTGTACAACCGTCATACCAAGGGCGCACGTTTTTTGCCATCGATCAATGAGGACACATCTGAGAACTGGACGAGACGCAATCTCAGCACGCAACACTTGACCCCAGCCCCGCTGAACACGCCAACCCGTCCTAAGGGCAAGGGATTGGATTACCTGGCGAGAGTTGGAAACACTATCCGCGTTGTTGTCCATTCGCCTACTGCTGCAGGTGGGGAAGACCCTATGAGGGCTCCTGAACCACTCAAGATCCGTAAGGTATTTGGCAACACCGATATAGCCAAGCCGCCATTGCCATCTTTCGCAGGAAACACGGGTGTTGGGTCGCCTGAGCAGAACCAATCGGCGGACGGCCGTGACAGTCATGTCAGTGGCCCGCCCAAGAACAGAGTGGCTTCTTGGTTCAAGCGCTTGTCTAAAGAGGAGGCAAGCAGCTCGAACGTTTCCACTATGCCAGAGAGCCGTGTCCAGTCCAAGGATAATTCTCCTGACCCGAACGCTAGCGGTCTGAATCAGAGCGTTTCGCAATCGAGCGGTGTGCCTTCTGCTTTCCGTACCCAAGAGAAGAAACCTTTTGCCTTCTCATTCTGGAAGAGGATAAAGAACGAACCAAAGATGTCGATTGCAGGTAAGTAGACTGATTGCCGCTTTATTTTCAGGGTCCTGTCTTGTCTTCTTGTCTAATGCAGTGTCACCAACAGGAGCGGATCTTGACGCCACAGACAAGCATGACAGGGAGAAATCGAAAAAGAAGATGCGCAAACGGGTATCCAAATTCATGAGTGGCACAGAGCCCACTCACTGGTCCGACGACAGTGATGGTAGTGTTCGGAAGATTGAGGTTCAACAGAATTGGTTGGCTCGTCTCTTCCGTGTCAAGCCAGCGAGACGCTATGTCTGTTTCAGCATCACCAAGCGGCGCGCCCGACAGGAAGTCGCCATCCTACTTCGCGAGTGGCGCAAGTATGGCATGGCAGACATCGAGGTCGACAAGCAGCGTAGTATTATCTTCGGACGCGTGGCCGCGGATAACTGTGAGTTTCCAAGAGCATCTCGTAATGTATGGTGTAATTGACAACTAACATCCAATAGATCTAAACCTGAAGGAAGTCTCGTTTGCTATCGAGCTGATGACAGTCATTGAACACGGCAAGCGAAACCATCTCTGTATCGCGCGCTTCACTCAGGAGAAAGGCGCGGCCAGCAGCTTTCACAAGGTTGTGGATACGATCCACTCTGTGTTTACAAACCGTGGCCTCCTGGTCTCCGACAAGCGCAAGGTCAGTATGATGATCAAGACTCTCAATTCTTGAACGACGGGAATGTGTGGAGCACTTTCGCTCGACTGAGCTCCTTTGTCACGAGATCATGAGGAAAAAAAAAAAAAAAAAAGAGGAGACAGAAAAGCGGTGGTACTGCAACAGCTTGAGTGGTTCATGGATTTGTGTTGGTTGCACATGGTTCGGCTTCAACCTGGATTCAGGCAGTCTGGCTTACCGTGTGTTCACGTCGTTGAGCTTTGTTACCAAGCCCCAATCTAGTGTTGGGTATTGCCCAGCCGAAGGGAGTCTTGGGAACACGAGCACAATGATACGGCGGCGTTAAGACAGCTGATCCTGGTTACAGACATGGTGTTGGGTTAAGGGTCCATTTAATCATGGACAATTGCAAAAATCAGGGGCGAATTTTTTTCTCGGGAACCGAGATAACGTTGTTGACCGGGCAGATGCTGAAGCAGATACCATGCAGGTCATTCTTTCATTCTTTGTAGGGTATATAATCGATAGCAAAAGATGAAGCTGCATCGCAGCATTTAGTATCTCATTCTCGACTTTGTGGCACGTTTCTTGCAAGGTGTTTTGTTGAGCCCCTTTTCAGAACTCGGCGGGGCTGTTGCCACGGCACCACGAATTTGGTGAAGCGCCGGGCTTATCGATATGGACTCGGGATCTTCCGGACCAGTCCGGGAAGTTGCCCTTGGTCCAGCCGAAGAAGCTGGTGGAAGACAAGGTACATGATACAAGTGAATGCCGATATTTGGCTGTAACCGGAAAGAGAGTGTTTTTGAGGTTGTTTTCTGCGCAATCGCCATCGACCTGTCATCCTTCACTCCGGAAAGCTATCCCTGGGTTGATCAACTGGTTGTCAGTTCTACATCTCGCATTGTATGGCCTAATTCCCAAAATTTATAGCGCTCTTTCACCTTTGTAACGCCTAATCACCTTCCACACTGGGCACTGACGTATTTCTGCTGTCAGGCGACTTCCATTCCATCAGCATGCTCCGATCGGTTCGCATAGCCGGGCCCGCAGCCCGTAGCAGCCTCGGCTTGCCGAGGACAGCCAGCAGGCCGCTGAGCACATGTCTGAAAGCCGCGACTAGTGCATCCAATGTTTCCGTCCCGTCACCATTCACACGCCAATCCACAACGCCCGTGACTCGGCACCAAAGATATTTCCACAGCAGTGCGACGAGAATGGCGGCGAAAACCAGAACCGAGAGTGATGCGTTCGGCGAGATCGAGGTCGAGGCGGACAAGTACTGGGGAGCCCAGACGCAGCGCTCGCTGTCCAACTTCCGCATCAACCAGCCCCAGGACCGCATGCCCCCGCCAATCATCAAGGCATTCGGCATTCTGAAGGGCGCGGCGGCGACAGTGAACATGCGCTATGGCCTGGGTAATCCGCGCCCCTCCCAAGAAAGATGCTCAGCACGCCCCAGCCGTCCTATTCGCAGTAGCTAACCTCGCCATCGGTCTGGCTCTCTCTAGATCCCACCATCGGCAAAGCCATCCAGCAGGCGGCAAAGGAGGTTGCGGACCTCAAGCTCCTGGATCACTTTCCCCTCGTGGTTTGGCAGACGGGTTCCGGCACGCAATCGAACATGAACGCCAACGAGGTCATTAGCAACCGGGCCATCGAGATCCTGGGCGGCACCATGGGCACCAAGAAGCCGGTGCACCCCAATGACCACGTCAACCGCTCCGCCTCGTCCAACGATACCTTCCCGACCGTCATGCACATCGCTGCCGTGCTGGAGATTGAGGGCGAGCTGCTCCCGGCTCTTCGTAGCCTGCGGGCGGCTCTGCAGGCCAAGGTGGACGAGTTCGAGGCGAAGAAGATCATCAAGATTGGCCGCACCCATCTGCAGGACGCCACGCCGCTCACGCTCGCCCAGGAGTTTAGCGGCTACGTCGCGCAGCTCGATTTTGGCATCAAGCGGGTGGAAAGCACCCTGCCGGACCTGCGCCTGCTGGCCCAGGGCGGGACGGCCGTGGGCACGGGCATCAACACGTTTGAGGGCTTCGCCGAGGCCATCGCGGAGGAGGTTAGCAAGATGACGGGCACCGAGTTTAAGACGGCGCCCAACAAGTTCGAGGCGCTGGCAGCCCACGACGCCGTCGTACAGGCGCACGGCAGCCTCAACACGGTCGCCGCGTCGCTCACAAAGATCGCGCAGGACATCCGGTACCTTGGTAGCGGGCCGCGGTGCGGCCTCGGCGAGCTGGTGCTGCCCGAGAACGAACCCGGCAGCTCCATCATGCCCGGAAAGGTCAACCCTACGCAGTGCGAGGCGCTCACCATGGTTTGCGCTCAGGTCATGGGCAACCACGTCGCCTGCACGATTGGCGGCATGAACGGCCAGTTTGAGCTCAACGTCTACAAGCCCCTGATTATCCGCAACCTGCTCCATAGCATCCGACTGCTGGCGGACGGCATGCGCAGCTTTGAGAAGAACCTGGTTGTGGGTCTGCAGGCTAACGAGGCCAAAATTTCAAGCATCATGAAGGAGTCGTAAGTTCTGGCCGAAATGCATTCATTGCAACAGTATTTGCTAATGACAAGCGCAGGCTCATGCTGGTTACCTGCCTTAACCCCAAGATTGGCTATGACATGGCCAGCAAGGTCGCCAAGAACGCTCATAAGAAAGGCCTGACGCTCAAGGAGAGCGCCATGGAGCTCAAGGCGCTCACTGAGGAGGAGTTTGATGCGCTGGTGAGACCGGAGCTCATGGTCGGCCCCAAGCCATACAAGGGCTAGATTCGAACGGACCCCGCGTGGTAGACGCAAACCAAGAGCGGTAGGACATTTTGCTGGAAGCTTATGAAGTCGTCTGCCCTCTGTTTATGGGGCCCGACTTTGGGGATGGCGGACGATGAGCTGGCAAGTTCTTCCCGAAAAGCAGCGATACCGAAATCTTCTCGCTTGCTGTGCTTATGTGTAACAAAAAGATATCTATTTGATCAGTCATGCTGTATTGTACAGTAGAGTCGCTATGTGCTCTAATTCAATGTAGCATCGCCCTCATCTGCGGAGAGTCAACCCCGCGACAGAAGAAGCCATGAAAAGTCAGACGTAGTACATAACGATATGATACCTATCCGTATGGCAAGCAAGCCATACTCACACCAACATCATCACCAATTCACCATGATCCCCAAGGTGCGTCGGGAAGTATCGGCAAAGTGAGGTTCAACCGGCAAATCAGGGACCCACTCGGCTGCTTTAGCTGAAAACGACCTCGGCTCTGGGACGGCAGACCGGAGCTTGGCCGATGAAGGGGCCCAAGCTCCCGGACTTGGCGAGCACAAGCCAAGCCGTTCCTGGACCCTTTGACCAGGGCCTCGATAAGACCTCGCTTGATGGGATGCAGTGGAGAGTTGAAAGAACGATATCGGCGAAGCTGGCTGTCTCTGGTCATTGGGTGAAAATGCCAATGGTCATGTTGCTTTCTCATTGCAGACACGATGCGGATTGGAAAACCAGAGATGAGGCGTCGGGTGTACTTGGATACCTATTGCCCATCCTGATACCAAACCGCTTCAGCGGGGATTGGCATCGGCATCTGGGCATTTGGAATTGGCGGGGCCAAGCTCCGATGACCTCACTTCCTCTAGGCCGTTACTTGTCCTACGCCATTATACCACCAAGAGTCACATGTAAAGTCTGGAGAAGAACCAGCACCTCCCCGCAATTCAATGGCAATGGGCATCCAATGGCGCCCTTTCCCCTCGCCCCGAACAGCCGAACGAGGGAAGGATCGCAGGGACTACGGTAATCCGTTCGAATCCGCCAACCACATGTTATGGTAGGGACAATTGGTGACTTGGGTGGGAGTCCTTGTTGCCGAATGTCGGCGGCCTAGGCCCTGATCTTTTTCGTCATTCTTCCCCAATGTCGCTTCCATCGCCGCATGCGGTCCGGCACTGTGCGTACAAGCTGGAACGAAGGGAGAAGGGGAACAACACGGGGATCCGTCGCACCGGTGAGTCAGGGATTTGACTTGGGCTGGCTATTCCCGTCCATCCATTGTCTTTAACCTCGAGTCCCTCGTGGCATTGTCCTTTTTGTTCCCGATCCTCCTCCAAATACCCGCCTCCATTTTCTGTTTGCCAATTGCACCTATCCACGGCTCTTATCGGCATTCCTTCTCCGGTCTCTCATCGCCATTGTTTGAACTCACGACTTCGTCTTTGGCCCAAAGAGGTGAACCATCGCAAGCTGACCCAAGATCTGGGGCCAGAATTACAACTGCCGACAACAGCTTCTGACTGTTATCAAATTCACCCCTAAGCCTCATACCAAACGAGAACGACATCATGGCCAGCACCGAGACTATCCTCCACGGCGTCAACGTGCTTGGCCCCATCGAGGAGTCGCAGCGCAAGATCCTGACTCCCCAGGCCCTCGCCTTCCTGGCGCTGCTGCACCGCTCCTTCAACCCTACCCGCAAGGCCCTTCTCGAGCGCCGCAAGATCCGCCAGGCCGAGCTCGATAAGGGTGCCCTGCCAGACTTCCTGCCCGAGACCAGACACATTCGCGAGAACCCGACATGGAAGGGCGCCCCACCCGCCCCGGGTCTGGTCGACCGCCGCGTCGAGATCACGGGCCCGACCGACCGCAAGATGGTGGTCAATGCGCTGAACTCCGATGTATGGACCTACATGGCTGACTTTGAAGGTGGGCACTTGGGTTTCCTGAGGCGATACAGTCCACTTCCGACCTGAGCAAGCTCCCAGCTAACATGGACCGCAGACTCGAGTGCCCCGACATGGGACAACATGGTGAACGGCCAGGTCAACCTGTACGACGCTGTCCGGCGCCAGGTCGACTTCAAAATCGGACAGAAGGAGTACAAGCTGCGGACAGACAGGACGCTGCCGACTCTCATCGTGCGGCCGCGTGGATGGCACCTTGAGGAGAAGCACGTGACGGTCGACGGCGAGCCCATGAGCGGCTCCCTCTTCGACTTTGGCCTGTACTTTTACCACAACGCTTTCGAGACGGTCAAGCGCGGCTTCGGCCCGTACTTCTACCTGCCCAAGATGGAGTCCCATCTTGAGGCCCGGCTGTGGAACGACGTCTTCAACCTTGCCCAGGACTACATCGGCATGCCGCGCGGCACGATCCGGGGCACCGTGCTGATCGAGACCATCCTGGCCGCCTTCGAGATGGACGAGATCATTTACGAGCTGCGCGACCACAGTTCCGGGCTCAACTGCGGACGCTGGGACTACATCTTCAGCGTCATCAAGAAGTTCCGGCAAAACTCCAACTTTGTGCTGCCCGACCGCAACTGCGTGACCATGACGGTGCCCTTCATGGACGCCTACGTCAAGCTGCTCATCCAGACGTGCCACAAGCGCGGGGTGCACGCCATGGGCGGCATGGCGGCTCAGATCCCCATCAAGGACGACCCGGCGGCCAACGGAAAGGCCATGGAGGGCGTCCGAGCCGACAAGCTCCGCGAGGTCCGTGCCGGCCACGACGGCACCTGGGTCGCCCACCCGGCCCTGGCGTCTATTGCTACCGAGATCTTCAACAAGCACATGCCCACCCCGAACCAGCTGTTTGTCCGCCGCGAGGACGTCACCGTCACCCAGAACGACCTCCTCAACATGAACGTGCCGGGCAAGGTTACCGAGGAGGGAATCCGCAAGAACCTCAACATTGGTCTTGGGTACATGGAGGCTTGGATCCGTGGCATCGGATGCGTGCCCATCAATTACCTCATGTTTGTTCCCTTTCTCTTTTCCTCTACTCTGGTTTCCTTGCTCCAGATCTGCTTTGTGCTAACATTTGAGATAGGGAGGATGCCGCCACGGCCGAGGTCTCGCGCAGCCAGCTTTGGCAGTGGGTACGCCACGGCGTGACCACGGCCGAGGGCAAGCGTGTTGATAAGGCCTACGCGCTCAAGCTCCTAAAGGAGCAGACCCAGCAACTTGCCAACAAGGCGCCCAAGGGGAATAAATTCCACCTTGCCGCGCAGTACTTTGCTGGGCAGGTCACGGGCGAGGATTATGCTGATTTCTTGACTTCGTGAGTACACCTCTTCTCATTGTTTGAGGATGATGTGTGAGTTTGGTTTGTCACCAGGATTGAGGCTGACTGGTTATGTGATGTTACGGAACAGGCTGCTGTATAATGAGATTACTTCTGCGGGAAGTCCCAAGCCGGCGGCGAAATTGTAGTTGGCGTGATAGCTCGTTTGATGAATTGATTTATTCCGGATGGAGGAGGGACGTTGGTTGAGTAAGTGGTCTGTCTCTTCCGATGGAGATTGTAACATTTCTGTACTTGGACTTGTTCGTTTGCACGATGCCAAATACGTATGCTTCAGTAGTGAAATCGGTTGGTGAGTGGCTATATGTGGTTGATGTACGTCTACCAGACAACTGGATGTGTGTGATAACACCAAGCTGCAATATGATACTTGAGGCTTTTGGATACCTCACATGCGTACATCGACTCGTGCGGTTATGTCGCACTCCCCTGATCATCATTCCTTGAACGTCTTGTCTGCCTATGCAGGTTTTGACGTGAGCGGACATGGCCCCGACACATTGGGTCGTGACTGACTTGTGTCCATCGTTGCCTGGACGCTATTTGTCAGTGTCCTCGTACGGTAGTCGTGAGCCTCCCTGTCTCAGGGGAAGTTGCTCCCGGCCCGCCATCTGCTCCCAGGCCCATTAATTGGCAAGATCTCTCCCTATCAATCTCTGTCGAGCAATCTCATCAAGAGAACAATTCACCGAATCTCACCTCACCTTCAATTTGCCTATCTGCACCTCCCTTGTGTCTAACAACCTCGCACCCCCGATACACCTCCTGAGGTAATTTAATCCAACCCGTTGGTCGATAAGCATACCAGCCACAACTGCTAACCCCTGGGAGGTGCCAGGTCAAGCGGTGGACAGTCTACGAGTTCTCTTGGAGAAGGAAGGCTGTCAGACTTCCCTATACATTGGATCCAGTACTATTACGGACATGGGCGTCTCCGTCTCAGGTATGTCGCATTCCTCAGGCAGCAACCGCCCCCCTCCCCCACCCCCGGGGGGATGTTGACAAGACGTTCAAAAAGGGCCACCATTGTATCGACGTCGGGTTTCTAGGCAGTACTAGTCCCTTTCAATCTCGACGGAAGTTCCGTGTTCGATTCACCAACCCGTTAGGATTCGACAATCTCGATCCGCCGGACCCCTTCTCACCGCTGCCAACGTCTCCGGCGCTGGAGGAAGTTCCGTGTTCGATTCACCAACCCGTTAGGATTCGACAATCTCGATCCGCCGGACCCCTTCTCACCGCTGCCAACGTCTCCGGCGCTGGAGGAGGGTTCATGGTCTGGCACCGGCGCCACCAAGATTGCCTACTTTGAGGCTGTGGCCTGACCCGAGATTATCTCGCTCAGGGCGCCTTCCAGATCGACATGACGGGGTACACGCATGCCCACTTCGGCTTCGGTACCAAGATGATCACGGACATTTACTATGATCACCTTCAACCTTGTGGCGGGATCCATTGCATCAAAGCACGGCCTAACACGGTAAGAGTTCGACCATGGCGTCAGATCAATCGAGGCCAATGTCGTTTTCAACAGTATCAGCTCTAACGACCTTTACCGTACCTACTTCGAAGGAATCAAGCGACGATCGCCGTTCGTAGACATCTCGTAGTTTCCGCATCTTCGGCCAAGCAAACACATGGCAACATAGATGCATCCAGAACCTCATAGTGAGACTCACTCTATGTCAATCGCTTTGCTAACTGCTAATGTGGATAGAACTTCACAAAACAACAGATGAGAGAGACGCCCCTCTTCGCAACAACTACCAATTGACGATGCTGGCGACGACGACTATGAGGATGATGATTGCATCCGATCGACATTTCAGCAGATGTTGAAGTTGATGAGGACGTCGAGGACGAGGGCGAAAATGATGTATCGCCTCCAAGGACTGACAGCATGGATGAAGACGGACCCCCTACACCGGCTTCATACCTTTTAGGGACGGGGAGGGGTTTCTTCATGTTGTGGCCAACCCACACACAGATTCACGCACACCTGACCACTGTACCTACTTCGAAGGAATCAAGCGAAGATATGAATCGAACTGGGAACCTCGGCAAGTTGGGGATGGAGTTTGCGTACTACCACTTTGCCACTTCTCCCTGTGGGAGGGGGTGAAAGTAGGAAAGGGGACTTGAATTATATGTCCAATCCAGCGTGTGGTTCCTCGAGCCTGCATTGTACCTATCATGGTTCATCACCACCGTGCAACAAGTGAAGCATTTCTATTGTCAATCAGAAACCACCGTGGTAGACTAACATCACTATCACTACAAACGCTTAATGATAGACAAGGCCTCAACGGAGGAACCTTGAAGCTTTCCAAAGAGCGAGACAACGCATAGCCTAGATTGCTCGCTTACTCTGGTTGGCCGATTCTCAGCCGGAAAGTCGGATTCAACAGCTAGGCTATGTCTGAGAAGTGAGAATCATCACGAGCACCCACGTTGGAGGGTCACGTCGCACTTTTGTAGAATCAGTTGGTAAAGTCAACCTAATGCTCCTACCCTAATCACGCTCTTACTAAGGTAAGCTCAAACATCTCTCGTAACCGGTCATGCTTACTGCTCAGCCGCATGTACCCATCGATAGGCACCTTCCCCTAGCCACTACGCGGTATTGACAGATGAGAAGAGGCGGCAGGCGGTTATGGGCACAGGCAGGTGAAGGAAAGATAGCCAGCTGTCCGCATGTAGTACACGGCATACTCTTGCTTCCTCTGCCATCAACTGGTAACTATAGCTGTGGAAGAAAAAGACATTGTACTCCCCTGATGGTGAGAGACATGCAGTGTTTCCCAAACCGAAACAATCCAAGTCGGGCTTTGCTAACCAACACCCTCAGAAGATACCCAGTGGATATTCCCCAGGCAAATTACCCGAGTTGGGCGTGATAACGGGCACGGCGTCGTAGCACTTGGGCTCGACGAACCTGTCCGCAAAAGCGGGCATCCTCCTCCTCCTCCTGACACCAAGCTCAGCAATCCGGCTCGCAATGCTCAGCAGCAACCCTTCACTCCACGGCCGCCCGAGGATCTCCATGCCAACGGGAACACCCCGAGGAGCATCAGCCGACGGCGGAGAAAACCCTGCGGGCATGCACAGCGAAGGGTATCCCGTCAGGGCGGCGAGAATGCCGTTGCGGCCGTGCTGGGAGGGCGCGCCGACCTTCACCACAAGGTTCTTTTGCTGCGGGTAGATCAACGCGTCGAGGTTGTGTGTGGCGAACGTGGCCGCGAGGGTTTGGGTCAGATTCCGGATGCCGGATAGGCGAGTTGCGTAGGCGGGGTCGGACGTTGAGGAGTGCCATGCGCGACGGATGAACTCGGACTGTGCCGGGATGACAAGGAAATCAGTGGTGTTGCGGCGGGAATAGAGGGTTTCAAAACTCCCCGGCGTCTCATGAGTCTCATTGTCGGTTCTGTGTTCGGCTAGGTAGGCATTCAGTGCCTCCCGGAACTCAAATGCTTGCACGTCGAGCGTCGCTGCGATGGCGAGCGCGTCGTAGACCGGCTCGGTGATGTTCACCACGACGGCCCCGGCCGCGGTGAGTGTGGACACCATGCGGGACATGATGTCGTTGACCGGCGTGGTCTCACTATCGGGCGGGACCTTGGAGGAATGGTTGAAGAAGCCCTTCACCAGACCGAAGCGCACACCCTTGAGGCTACAGCCGCCCGTCAAAAACGTGGTATAGTCCCGGTGCCGTACCGCCCCTGGGTGAGCCAAAACCCCACCAGCCCTGACATTCTCCCGCACATCATCATCCCCCGGCACATTAGCCATGACCGACAACCCAACAGCAAGATCCCTTACATCCCTTGCCATGACACCCACAGCATCCTGCGTAGAACCAACCGGCACAACCCCCCGGCGCGAGATCAGTCCCCTAGTAGGCCGGATACTGAACAGCGCGTTAGCACTGGCCGGATTGCGGAGGGAATTAACCGTATCAGTCCCCGTGGCAAGCACGGCAAACCCCGCGGCCACCGCAGCACCCGAGCCACCACTACTACCCCCGGGAGTCCGTATCAGATCGTATGGATTGACCGTCTGCCCGCCAAAAGACGAGGCGGTCAACCCCTCAAGGGCCATTTCGTGCAGGTTAGTCTTGCCGAGGATGACGGCCCCGGCCTCCTTCAGCACCTCAACGGTGGGCGCATCGGCGAGAGCCCGGTTCCCCGCCAACGCGAGGCACCCGGCCGTCGTGTTTATCCCGGCTGCATCGAAATTGTCCTTGAGGAGGACGGGGACGCAGAAGAGGGGCGTGCCCGTCGCGTTCAGGTTCCCGGACGCGACCCAGTCGTCCAGGTCGTCCGCGTCGGTAAGAGCGTTGGGGTTGAGTGAGATGATGGCATTGATAATTGGGTTGAGCTCTTCGATGCGCGCAAGGAAAGAAGACACGATCTCGCGGCAGGTTATACCGCGAGCGAAGACAGCATTGTGCACGCTGTCGATAGTAGCGTCTCGAGCGTCAAACAAGTCGCTGAATGACCAGGCGGATTGCAAGAGATATAGAAACGACATAGCCACCGCGCAGGGCCGGAGCCCGCTCCGGTTGCGCATGCTGACCCTCGCTAGCTACGATGCGCGTAGATAGGTTTTAATGGAGCTTCGCGGATGGGCCTCGTGTTATCCGACCCAAGTTACGTAATCCACTGCCAGCCCTCCTTTAGCCCCCTTATCACCCCTGACTGCTTGACAGAGACTTACAACCAAACTCAACTTGCCACTCTACAAGTCCGTCCGAGTAGCCACACCGCCGCGGCTCCTCCCATCAAGCAGCGCCAGCGCATCCTCCACCAACGCTCTCCCCTCAGCTTCACTGGCATCCTCTTTCCCTCCTGCTCCCTCCACAAGCTCCCGCATCAGCGGCTCCAGGGTCCCCCACCCCATCGAGTTCCTCCTCAGCACCCCCGGCGGCCTAGCACCTGGCGCTTTCCCCTTCCCCTTGCCCTGCTCCTCCTGAGGAGAGCCAGGAACTCTTACCCGGTCCCAGTCAAAGCTATCCTCGTCACCTTCCACCAGCTCCTCCTCTTCATCTCCTTCCCTGTGAGTTCCGTTCGTGTACTGAACCCCTGTGTACCGGGATCTTGGAGCTCCCATGACTAGGGCACGCTCCAGAACAGGCACGAGAACGTTGAGCCAGCGGTCGTTGGAGCTCTCCAGGCGGTCGAGGCGCTCGATGAGCACAGAGAGCTCGCGCTCACGCGTCTGGCGCAGGTCATCGTAGCGACGTATGAGGTCCTGGTGCGACTCGGAGCGCGTGACTGATGTGGGGCGTCCTCTCTGGCTTTGGCCGTCCCCCTGCTGCTGCTCTTGTGCATATCTCTCTGCTGTTGTTGTTGTAGTGGTGGTAGTAGTAGAGGTGTTGGGACGAAGGGATCTGTCTGCTTCTGCCTGCCCTTGCCCTCCCTCCGCCTCGTTAGGGCTTTGTTGCGTGGCTTCCAACAGGCGCTTGAGCGTCTTGAAGTTTGTGATGCTTGACAGTGGTCGGGGCTGTCGATGTCGCTGTGGTTGTGACTGTGGCTGTGACTGTGGCTGTGACTGTGACTGTGACTGTTCGGAACGCGAGGGCGGTGGGGTGCGTGAGGGGAAGCTGCTGGGGATGACGATGTCCGAGTGCATCATATAGCCGGTTGGGAACAAGCCCAGGGTGGCTCTGCGCCGGAGAGACCGGGGGCTCTCGGCTGGGGACGGACGGACGTCTGCCACGGTCATAACGGGCGTAATGCGGAAACTGGCCTCCTGCGCCGAGGGCAGTGATTCGTGCGAGTTTAGACTTGCAGTGGGATGTGATTGGGTTTGAGAATGATCGGGAGTACATGACGGGTCCGAAGACTCTCTGGTTTCCCAGATGGGGTCCAGGAGCCGGTCCTCCAGCAGTGAAAAGGTGAGCTGGAGCGGTCTGCCCTCAGAATATTCGCTTTTCCCTGCAGTCCCAGGGCCGAAAGTTGAACGGGGAGATTCATCAACCCCGGACAGGCCGTTGACGAGTTCACCATCAGCGTCCACCGCCCGCAGATAGCCTGATAATTCAGCTGCGAGCCGGGGCGAAGGGATCTGCACCGTCACCACATCCGTAGGAGTAGGCGCGCTGCTGGCCGAGTAAAAACTGCTGGCCGGGGATTGACCGTTGCGTAGAGATTCCGGGTCCAGTGACCGGCGGACTGGGGCTTTGGATTGGCCAGTGCTCCTTGAGGCGTCTTGGCGGAGACTGCCTTGGCTATGCACGCGGTGCACTTGGTGATGTGGGCCATTTGTTACTGAAACAATGGGAGAAATGGAGTTTTCTTGGAGCGCTGTCAGCTCAGGGGGAAGGGTGGCGGTGTTGTGGGCACCGACCGAGGTGTCTGCAGTTGGAGAGCTTGTCCGCCCAAGGCCCCTTTGCTCTGTTTCCGCCTCAACATTCTGTCCGGGACTGTCGTCCTGCCGAGAAAAGAGAGAAAAGAGATCGTTGCTTCCCAGAGCTGCATGGGGCCTCTTGCCCTGAGTCTGGCTATCCAGGGACTCTCGCGTCTCCTCAACCGGCTGCAGGATGGAAAGAGGTAACCTCCATGGTTCGTCTGGGGTGGACACGGGGCTACCGCTTGTGGGCTCCAGATGAGCATACTCGATGGGTATTGATATTGCAATGTGGCGGTGCCCTCCAATAGTCCGCCCGGCGACCGCTGAGTCTGGCAACTTTATGAGACCAGAGGCTCCCTCCGCCCCGTCGGCTCCGCTCTTTGACTTCTTCCGGAACGGCCAAAAAAGGCGCCGCTTGTTATCCTTCTGGCGCTTCCGGTCAGAAGAGCTTGATGTGCCAGGTGGCGGGGATGTGTTGCGCAAGAAATCAATCAGATCTCTTAACGTCTCCCGTTCGCTTGGACTGCTTCTCCAGGTTTGAATCTGCTCGTCACTGTCCTGACCTAGAAGGTCATCGTTGTAGAGTTTTGGTGCACCCGACATGTGGAGTTGCCTCTGGCGGCTGTCTTGTTGTGGTAGGGATTCGGGCTCCCCTGATCTGATTGTCGTGGTGGACGAAGCTGTCCGGCTGTGGGCTTGATGACCGCCGTCCTCCACTGATACCATGGTCTCACGAACAACATGGATACCCGTTCTGAGGGGGTCTGCTTGGGAAGACATGACCCCATCGGCCACTCGGCAGGACCGTGAGCCTTGGATGGTATGATGACTATGGGTATATCTGCGTGATCCTCATCTCCAGGTCCCTCCAAGCGCTCATCTGAGAGTCCCCAGCCCGCTCCGTAATGGGCAGGGCAGGTCAATTTGGAAACAGAGAGGATGAGCCAGAGTGTCCAGTGGTTCGTCCTGGATCAGAGAAGGGCAGGTGTGGCGTTCGAAGATGGAACATGTGAGATGCCATTGTCGACTAGAGGGAGTGGTCAAGCAAGCGACGGGCCATTTCGTCCACCCTCCATACCGTAATAGGAGGAAGCAGTTGGCTAGTGCAGAGTTAAGATGGTGATGGTTTCCACTAGGCAAGGCGCGCAGCAGTGACCTGATGGTGGCGATCCGGGCACCGTGCGAGAGTCTATCCGGTCGAGCTTGCCATGTGCTGTGTGTGCAAAACAGGGATATAAGGACAAACGAGCCAGGCCAGCACCAAGGACCAGGAACTGGTGCAGGAACAGCAAGCAGAAACCAGAGAGAGCCATCTTAGAAGGTTTGCGGCACTGTCTCCTGCAGCGCGCTACTGGTTAGGGCAGCTTGGGCAGTTTCAGAAGGCAGCGACAAGCTCACACGTGGACGATATGAGGAATCGCGACGGAGCGATGATGTCGGCAGAGGAAAGAACCGTGCACTTGCTTGCGGTGCGAGTATGGCAACCTCGGCACACGGGCAGAGTACATATCTCCCAGACGCCATTTTGGCCAGAATACCTCAAGTCCTGAAAGAGCCACACAACATCCCGTATTGAACCTTGGATCCAGCCCAATTGACCTGTGCCCGGAAGAATGCCATTGACTGCGATGGCGCATCGTTCCAGGTAAATTGGCCGTGTAGGAACATCTGCTAAGGAGGAGAACGTGCAGGTGCACTGGAATGAGTTCGGTTGAAGTCGAAGCGTGCCGTTGCAGCTCGGAGAATTTAGGCCAGTCATGTCTGCTTCCGTGAGCAGCAACTGCCGTCGGGATCGACATCGACCGGCAGCGGCACGGGAACAGCACAGTATATGATAACATACGTACTGTGCAGGATGAACTTGAACTTGAACTGCAGTAGACTTCAACGAGAAACTGAAGTTCTGCTCGCATCTTCAGTCCAGTGCCGTTGTTGAGGTTGAAGCGGGACCTCGCACCGTTCCAGAATACCGCGATTTACTTGCACCGAGAGGACCGCTAACACTCGAGGTTTCGCTCGGGTTCTCGCACCCTCCTCAACTCCGCGACTGACGTTTCCGTTTCTCCTAGATCGTTTCCCTCGACAGGCGAGCAAACCTAAACGCCAGTCTCTCTCCCTCCGTCATGGCAGTAGATACGGGAGAATGCAGCTGGTATAGGGTAGCGTCCCTTCACTCCTCTCTCTCTCCCCCTCCCCAAACCACGGTCAAACCCCTGCATTAACCACCGCTTACTCTCACTGAGGGAGGGAGCCCGAAAGAAGTTGCTGAAGCAACCCGAACGGCCCAATTCCACGCAGCAGTATCCACCTACCTACGCGTAGGTGCTTCATAGAAAAGACGATGACAAGCCCTGACAACCCGCGCTAAGGTCCTTGGAAGCGGTTCAACCATGAAGTGCAAGCCCAAATCAACCTGGAACCTGGAAACCTTTTCCTATCCACCAGCTTCTAACCGCAACCTACCCTCTCCGCATAAAGTGCAGACAGATGCCTATACAGAAACCCGGCAAATGGCCCCATGCCTTGTCTTTTTGAAACGCCTCTACCGTGCAATGTGTACCGGTATATATGCCGCTCGAAATCGACGCATCCCGTACGGCGCCAAAGGAAGAAAGGATCATATCGGGGGGTAAGACCGATGGGTGGTGACCCCCACCCATCCTTCCCCATGAAGGAAGAGGGGGAAAAAAGGACCGGTAAACAAACAATAGGTACCTAATACAAGATCTCATTCACCTTATCCGTATGTATCAACGCTTGTGCGGCTTCCGTCTGATGAACGGATCCGCCGTTGACCTCTTGGGAAGTGTCACCGGACCACCAGGGGGCTAAGGGGACATCAGCATCAAACAATGACGATGTGTAGCTAGCAACGTCACACTCACCTTCGGCGGCTTAGGAGGTCCATTACCCCCAGGGGGCCGGATGTGTGGCTGCGGAGGAGGGGGTCTCGACTGAGGCTGCGGCGGCTGAGTAGCATTAGGAGGAGGTGCTCGCGTGGGCGGAACCAAGCCCAGGACTTCCATCGCCGAGGGATCCACCGGCGGCGCTTTCGACTGCTGCTGTTTATGGTGCGTCGCAGCAGCCGTCTTGTTGGACTGATTCTTGTTTTCTTCGGTGTGATGCGCCTGGTGCGGTCAATCAGAGTTTCCTCGTGCAGCTGGCTGGCAGGAATCGCCCTACCTTCTTTGCGATGCTTGAGCGGCTGCTGGCGTCGCTATCGCGACGCCGTTTCTTGCCGCCAGCTCCAGCAGTGGATTGGATAATTGGCAGTCCCCCGCCTCGCGGTGCCGTTGAGATAACCTCTCCCCTTTCATTGAGGCCGCCGATACCTGCGCCACGGTAAGGCTGCGCCGGAGGTGTCACCACGTCCCGGTCTTCATTTGGTTTCGTTACCTGGGCTACCCGCTGTTGGAGGTATTGTTGTGGCTCCGCGGCGTCAGGCATATCCACATCCCCATCGCTTTGCACAGCGTCATGTCTCATCGCCGTGGGAGCTGCACCAAGCGATGCAAAGGCCGAAGACGACAACTTCTGACCCGGCTGGCTCAGCAAGGCCATGATGTTTCCGTTCGTATACCGGTCGCGCTGTTTTGCATCCTCAATCAGCTTGGCCCAGAACTCGCCCTGCACCAGCGCCCTCGAATCGCCCAGGATCCACAACGACGATTTGGCACGCGTCAGACCGACGTTCATACGGCGGATATCCGTCATGAAACCGATACCGCCAGTCGGGCTTGCTCGGACGCACGAAAAAATGATAATCTCGCACTCGCGGCCCTGGAATGCGTCGGTCGTGTTGAACTCAATCTCCTCCTTGATCCCCTCGCCGTACACCTCCGTGAATCTCTGCCGCAGCCGGAACAACTGCGCCTTGTACGGGGTTATGATGCCAATCTTGCCCTTCAAGTCGACATTACTATAGTCTGTGCGGAAACGGCGATACAGCTGCATCGCCACTTTGAGCTCTTCCTCGTTCACCAGGGACTGGTTTTTGGGGCCCCGTGACTGCGAGCCCTTTACGTCGAAAAATCGGTAAGGACCGAGCAGAACGCTTTGATGCCAGGGCTGAAGCCGCAGCCTTGCCATGTCGGCGCCGTCTTGGAGCAGCCCTTCGTAAAACTCCTTGCTGGGGAACATGCTGATCTCCGGATGCATACGGTATTGCATGTCGAGCAGATGCACGTCCTTAGCGTGGTTTCTCTGCATTCGGACGAATAAACTCTGGTCGTAGCCGTATCTTGCAGCCGACTGTGACAGGACCGTCGGGGGGAGCTGCTTGGGATCTCCGACAAGGATGCACTTCGTGCAGCCGTACTTAAGCGGGATAAGGGCGCTCAGCTCCACACACTGAGCAGCTTCGTCAATGATGACCGTTTCGAATTCGACGTTAAGGTTCTTGAACATCTCATGCCCACTGCCGCTCAGAGTTGCGCACAAGACCTGCGCCTTGTCAAGTATCTCTTGCTGGATCTGCCGGCGCTTTATTTCAGTCTCACGGGCTAGCGTATTCCCTCCGCTCTTGTCAGCATCGATCTTGGCCCCAATGTGCGCCTGGCGACGTTTGAGCTCGTCAAACTCTCGCTGTAACTTCATGGTGAAAGCCCGGTCATTTCCCTCTCGAGCCGCCTCCAGCTGTGGCCGCAGTTCGGCAATTTTGTTCTTGATCTCGCCAGCCTCCTTGTGCAGCGTCTCCCGGTCGCTGGGCCCGCCGTTATTGAGTTCGGCATCCATACGAGCCTTGACTAGCTCATCTAGTGTGACATCTTTGACGGCTGCGTTGATGGCATCGCTACGGCCGAGACGCAGTACATTGATTTTGTGGAACGTGCCGTTCATCGTCTTCACACCAGCCTTCAAACGCAGTACCAACTCATCAACAGCGGCGTTGCTGGGAGCGCACACGAGCAGCTTCTTGGAGGTAGCTTGCCCATTCGAGGTGGCGGCACCGGGTCTAGCAATCGGCACAGCACCGTTAGATGACTTGAGAACACCGGTAAGAAGACAGCCGACCATGGCGACAATGGTTTTGGTTTTGCCAGTGCCAGGCGGGCCCTGAATCAGAGTGAAGCCATCGTTCTCCTTGGCATTCAGAATGGCACGCGCTTGACCCGGGTTGAGTTGGTAGTTCTCCATTACCCCCTTGACCGCCTCGTCGCCAAACGTCAGCATCGGCGATGGTTCGGCCCTCAACACTTCGCCCATCAGATCATAGTACTGCAAGCTCTCCAAGGCTGCGTACTCTCGCTCGATTGTCGTCATGTTCGTGATTTTGACAACTTGAAACTCGGCGCCCGGCAGTAGAGCCGGTAAGATCTGGTTTCCTCTGGCATTCAGGCGGTAGACAACCTCGACAATATCCTTCTTGTAGGTTGTTTTCCATATCCGCGAGAGACAATGTAGTTCGGACGGCTGGTTCAACGGATCTTCCCCTTGAGATACAATCACGATGTCGCCTTCTGACAGGCCTCGATCTTTGTTGACAGCGGCTGGCACTGACGCGGTAACCTCCATGAACTTGTCCACCGTCATGCGGTTGAGCACCTTGATGCCAAAGGGCTTGGAAGTAGCTTCGTCTTTCGCAGTCACGAAGGAACGCCACGCTTCGTTGACGAGCAGCGGGAAGAAGGTCTGCTTGTAGCTGTGAGGGTCGGTATAGGTGTTGGAGACGTTCTCGCAACGATAGCCGTTGGGCGGGTCGTTGCCCTCGTGGAAAATGTCCCATTCTAATATGGCCTGGTGTAGTACATCCATCGGTGGAATCAGGCGTGCCCGCATATCCTTCGCGGACCTCTGTTGCTTCACCTTCTTCACGGGCCCACGCTTCTCGGCCAGTAGGAGCATACGACGACGGTCAGCGTCGTTCAGGGTCTTGGCTTTTTCCTTTGCTTTGAGTGCTATAAGCTCGTCTTCGTCGTCGTCCGATTCCTCTTCCTCTTCGGAAGAGCCAACCATTATCTCATCCTTCAGGGCCGGAGCATGGTCTTTGCCCCGGACACCAGCGATGCCCTGTAGGCCAGATCCCTCCCCAGGGACGGTCTTGGGTGCCCTTAAAGCCTTCGCTTTGGCAATAGCCTCGGCGTCTCTTTTTGCTTTCTCAGCCTTCTCCCGGGCTCGAGCTTCCTTGATAGACATCTGGGTCGCGAGGATCGCCTTCTCACTTAACTTGACCGGTTGTTTGGCCTTCAAGCCTTCCTCCTTGAGAGATGATAGAAGACTCGGCTTGCGCTTCTCGAAGTTTGGCGTGATCTCGGAAATATGATCTTTCACGGCGGCGGACAAATTCAAGCCCGCCTTGGAGAAGTCGAGCCTGCTCTGCTTCTTTTCCTTTGCTTCCTTCTCGCCAGGTCGGCCGCCCATGAATTGCTCCTCAATCACTGCATCCTCCCCAAGGGCTTTGAGCAGCTCGATCCGTTGCTCATTGGTCAGGTTGGTTTTCTGGGCATAGTCTATCCTTCCATCAGCGAGCCTCCTCTTCTTGAGCATGTTCCCCAGATGGGCCAGGGTCTTTGGGGGCAGATCCATGTCGTGCTGCTTCAACCTTGCTAGGAGTTTCTTAATGACCTCGATGATGCCCATGATGAGATACTTGTCTCTGAGCTGCAGCATGTCAGCGAGAGCGAACGAGTGCTTCCCGGGAGGCTCCAAGACGCCTCTCATAGCATTCGTCGTGGAATCCCCGTTTGGCGCAGTGCTGTTGCTGCTGTGCTGGCTTAGAGCGGAGGCCATCACACCGTCTTGAGCCAGGAGCTTGTTGGCCAGCTCCATGACGTCGCGGCAGAAATCCTCCATGATCTTCTTGTCAACCTTAATGTGCCAGACTCGCATCATTCTGAAGGAGTGGTCGACCGCATGCCATACGCACTCCCACCAGCGCTTAACTGCGGTGTACTCTTCCGTGGTGAGAGCCTTCCGCCTTAGCTGGCCTACAGAAGGATCGCATAGGCCGTTGAGAACGAACTCGCTGCACTTTAGGATGGGAATCATGTGGCTCCAAGGACTGCTGATATCCTTGATAGCCGTGACCTTGTTTACCGCCTCCGAGAAGGCATCCAGGAAGGGGCTGAAGTAGTCCTCCAGCATCTTGTTCACCGCGTCCGAGGGTAAGTCTTCGCCTGTGATGGCTTTGACCAGTTCGAAACCAGCTTCACGGATCGCATCTTCGCCGTGGATCAGCGACGATACTATGGGGTGTATCGTCGGGCTTTGGCGCTCAGAGCAGAACTTTTTCAGCTCTTCCCGTTTGAAGTCGGAGAGGCGGCCCAGCATCTTCCCTATTGCCACCGTCTGTTGCTGATACCTTTGGTTGAACTTTTCCTGCTCCCTTTTCAAGGTCTCCTTCCGCTTCGGAATGAACTGTTCAATATTCCTCAGCCGCAGGGTGGCCATCAGCATAGATTTAGCGAGCTCGACATGCCCAAGCTGGCCGTACCAGAGCATCTCGAGGAAACATTCCCAAAGCGCCCCTGAATCCCTGTTCACGGCGTCCTGGACTGGAGTCTCCTCGATCAAGGCTCTCCACTCAATCTCGGTGGCTCTGGCGTCCAGCGCAAGCGCAGAGTGCGTAATAGACATGGCTGCTTGGGAGAGCCCGACATTGAACGTGTCTCCAGGCCTGAGACTAGCCGCGGAAATGATCACGTCACTGTACTGCACGACCCTGTTGAGTAATTGATTGACCATGATGAGGGCGGTTCCTGTGTCGAAGGGCGTCTCTTGGTGGAGGAAACCATCCAGGGACTCGCTCAGGGTGACGAGGCCCGCGAGAGTGCAGGTGGCTTGAGCGGCTCGGTCGCAAGTGGGATCTCGGCGGAAGGTGTCAAAGAGGTGCCGAAGAAGCGATTCGCAAGCATCGGAACGCCGAGTGGAAGGCAGAGAACGGATGAATGCCCTCATCCAAGCAGCCAAGGCTGGCACCTGGCTACCCCCTTCGGTTACCATCATGTCTGACATCAGAGACTTGTTCAGGAACCTGCGGAATGCTGGGCATTTGAAAATCTCCTCGACAAGCTGGCTGGGAGTGACTTGGTCAAAGGCAGCCCAGAAAGCAGTCGGCGATTTCTCCATGAGCGCCCGTAGACCCTTCAGGACCATGGCAAGTGCCTCATCCGAATCTGTGGCCAAGTGCTCGAGAGCGAGGAAGTAGACGCTGGGCGTTACTTCCATCGCGCGGAGCGAGTTGATGATTTGTTTCTCGTTCAGGCAATGGAGGATGAACAGAAAGCCACGCCAGAATCTACAAATCTTTTCCGGAGGTGGAACTCCTCTCGAGATTGATACCTTCAAGATAGCGTCGGTCAGGTGGGGAGAGATGGCCCAGTCCCATTCCTGGTCCGTGATAGACCCAGGCGTCCGCTTCTCCCACGCGCATTCCGCAAACCTTTGCCTGACTGGCATCTCATCAAAGAGAAAGAAGGTCATTGTGGGTATGAGACCTCCTTGCATTCTAAGCGGCCTCTTACGCTGTGTGTTTTCGAAGACATAGTTGAAATCCTGCCTGTTTTCAGGGAGAGCGAGGTATGCCATGCAGCAGAGGGCTTCGAATAGGGCCAAAACAGCAGACATGTCATGGTCAGCCAACTTGGCCGTGGTCATAGGGCCGTTTTTTTCAAGAATTGCTCGGGCGCTTTTGAGCCCCCTGTCTATACGCTGTTTGTCGAACTCGTCGAGCTTCTTCTGCATGTAGTCAACATGTTCCGGCGAGAGGTGGCTGCGAGATTCATCAAGGTGTATCAGTGCCATGTACCGAGTCTCCATACTCACATAAGCAAATGTGGACTTACAGGCCCTTCAGATAGGCGTCACGACGCCGATGCCAGTTCCTCACACACGCATCGCACCTTGTGAGGCAGTCCTCAACGGCCTGTACCCAATTGTCGAGCCACGGACCTGCCGTCTCCTTGCCGAGACCGATCAAAATGCTAAGGTTGTATGTGACGTCGAATCTCTGCTCGTACTCCTTGATGCGGCGCGCCTTCTCCTCGACAGCTGCCCCTCCCTCGTCTGGAATATCGGGCTCGTCGTAGTTGGTGACATCGTCGTCGTCAATCTTGGGGCAGCAAACGTGCGCATCGGGAGGTCGGTCTTCGAAGGCGCGGTGCCATTGAATGGCCGCCTGGTATATGTCGTTGGAATCCATGGCGAGTACAAGCCAAGAGCGAAGGCCGCTTGGTGCGCGCCGAGTCGGGTGGAAATGGTTGGGAACTCGGCGGAGAACCTGACCATTCCTCTAGAAGGTTTGGATATTTGGGAGGAAGCGTGCCACGTCCAGAGACTCTGATAAAGATGGGTTGATCGAGGAAGCTGAACCTGAGGTGTTGAGAAGAGCAAAAGATGAAACCCCACGAATTTGAGGTGCGGCACGTGCGATTAAAAGGAATGGAAGAAAACCCAGCAGCTGAAATTATTGAGCCCAGATCGTTGGCGAAGAAGAATAGAGCAACCAGCCCGGAATCCTGCAAGTCGGCGCCGTGGCGGATCACGAAGGACCCGGGTTGACGTTGAACGCTTGAAGTGTCGAGCAAAAGGTGCTCCCTACTACGTGCATGCAAAGCGCTAATCAAGACGCGAAAGATCACTGACGTGGGTCCGCAGCGCGTGGCATGCCGCCCGCCTTGTGGGGCTATTTTAAGTGGCCCGCAATTCAAAGACCCCCTGCCACGCCAAGCTTTCACTCCTGAATCACCTCAATAGAAGGCGATAGATAACGTTTGATTGCTATTGTACCTTCTGCTCTGCAACAGTGCAAGTATTGTTGAGTTTGCTTCCTCCCATAGCTCTGCCGGTATTGAGCAAGTCAACTACGATATCAAGCTAAGCTTGCCAGAAGCACGCATCTTGCATGACTACTCCTCATCATCCTCCTCCTCCTTGACCTCGCTCTCCCCAAGCCCCTCACTCTCCTCACCCGCACCCACCTTTCCAGCCAAAACCCCGTTCCCATCTTCTTCAGAGTCCTCATCTTCCTGTACTTGTTTCTTCTTCGGCTTGGGACCAGACGCAGCCTCGTCCTTGCTTCGATCAAGCAAATGCTCCAGTGGGCACTGCGGCGCCTCATTCCAGTCCTTGGTGCCGGGCTTAGTGGCCTTCCTGCACTTAAAGCACTGCTGGCCGTGCCGTATGAACAGCTGATGCAGACCGTACTTCAAGTGGTCGGGCACCATAACCTCTCCGTGCCTGAAGCAGTTGTCCGGGTCGGCCCTTTCTGGAATCCAGGCCAACCAGCGGCAAAACTTGTGGACATGGGTGTCCACAGCAAAGCAAGGCATCCGGAGGCAGAACAAGGTGACGCACGCAGCCGTTTTTATGCCAATTCCTGGGTAGCTCACAAACTTCGCCATGGCCTCGTCCTTGCTCAAGCCATGCATGTAGTCGAGAGAGAGCAGATCCTGATCAGCAGTCCCCGTCGAGTCTACTCCGGCAGCTGCCGTCTGCTCCTTGGCCTTTTTGAGATTCTCTTCATAAACCATGTCGAGAATCTGCTTGATGTGTTGGGCTTTTTTGGGTCCATTCCCAGCCGCCCTGATGACTTGCACAAGCTCCTGATGTGACGAAAGCCGGACCTTGTCCCAGTCGATACTTCCAGCTCCAGTACCTCCTTGACGTGTGCCGTAGTGCTGAGCCAGATTCTTGATGGCGGCGTCCGCGAGTGCCATCAAAGTGTTTCCGCTAATAAGCGTTCTGAGGAGCGCGTCAAGAACACAAGGCACCTCGCCACAGCCAGCCACTTCAAGAGACGCTACCGGTATCTTGTCGGGCTGCTTGACTTCGCCGTGCATTTCAGTTAGAATTCTGTGCACCTCTTCGCAAGCCTCCGGAGTGGGAACCCGCCTATATGGATATGGCGAGTATCCCGGTGTCAGTCCGTACGGGTTTTCCTTGCCCCTTTTAACCATGATCCGATAGTTGGGGTCTAGCAGTTGCGTAGCATCAATGATGATCTTGTCCAAGGTCTTAACGATAGCGTTGTCCTTGAGCGTGATGCCTTTGATGATGACCAGTTTTCTGAGAACCTGCCTTTTAATGACTTCCGCCTCTTCTTCCTTAACCTGGACACGTTCTAGTGGACCCTTTGTCGTTGTCAGGTTATCCGCTTCATGAGCTGATGAACTTGTCCGCGCACGCTTGACGGGGCGCTCAGTCGTTTGGATGATGAGACCTCCAGATTCGCCGATTGGCTCTTCCAGCTTTACAGCCGGGTCTTGCAGTTGCTGGCCACCCATTTGGACCTTGACTCCAGGCTTAGTGACCCGGAGAGTGATCCGCGTCTGCTTCTTCTGCGTCGGGATGGTGTTCTTCTCACCAGGCTGTGAAACACCTGTGAGAGCGGAATTGGGAGCTGTGCCCCCTTGACTGGCTGATGGTTCATGGTCGCTTGACGTCGTCGCATTGGCGAAGCCAATGCCCATTCCGTGTGGCAAAACC
Organism: Canariomyces notabilis; assembly: GCF_033297395.1. Taxonomy (NCBI): domain Eukaryota; kingdom Fungi; phylum Ascomycota; class Sordariomycetes; order Sordariales; family Chaetomiaceae; genus Canariomyces; species Canariomyces notabilis. Next base: position 1,719,353 of record NW_027041823.1, read on the forward strand.
CAGCCACCCTTAAGGGGTTGCGCCTGCTTCGCTGTACGTTTGCGCTTTGAACCAGCTTTCTTGCTTTGCGTGTCATGGCTGACTGTTGGCTCTGTCGTTCCGACGGGTGTTTGAGCCTGGGAACCATCCATTGAAGCTGCTGCCGCAACTCGCAGCACGCCGGCTGTCGCCGCTGCTTCCGCCAACCTTCTGGCTGCCCCGCGGGTCTGCATCATGAGGAGCCTGGATTCGTAACTAGTAGCGCTTTCCGGTGGTCTTCACGGCAAGGCCGATGTTTCCCTGCAACTGAATGATCTTCCTCAGAGTTTGCGGGACCGATGTTCGGTGTCTGGTGTCTGAATGGACCTCAAGCAGTCCTTCCCTCACCGCAGGGTCAGCGGCCACTGCGCGAGATAGCGATGAGCTGTGGGCTGACGAGACAAGTCAAACGAGTGAGAACCAGTAAAAAGAACGATGTGGGGAATGAGTTGTGATTCGAGATGCGTGACGACCGGGAGCGCTCGAAGCTAAATGATTTCCAGTGTGGTATCGCTTTTGGTCGTGTTGTAGCTACAGGTGTAGAGATTTCGCGGGGTACTCGCGTCGGGAAGGGTTCAGTTATACTTTGTGAGTTGCCCAAGGGTCTTGCTTTCAGATCTGAGAAACGAACTCCCACTGATGTGCTGATCTATTTCATCGTATATATCCTGTAGAAATGTGGCAGGTTCGACCGTGCTACTGTAGGCTCAAGGTTTCGTTCGATCCTTTCACCGTGTTCGAGGCATCAGGATTCAAACAGGCACAGTTAGTACACCATACTGTAGGTCCGTACTCCAAGCACCCGCTAATCAGGAACTTATCGACAGGCAAATCTTTAGAATAAGGGAGAATACTTGATCAGGTAGGCTTCAAGTTCCAGATAACACCCTTCCATGTTAAGGTTTGGTTGTAAATGGCAAGAGCGTCCCCCGATTCAGGGGTTCCAATGCAGCAGGTGGGACAGTTCAGCCGATGAAGCTGATGAGTGTGCAAGTAGGAAGGTGCGTCTGAAGTTCAGGGCCAGCTTGAGCTCAGAACACTGGAAGACGGCATCTATGGGCACCTGGCATGCTAGGTACTGGACCTAGATAGGTAGGCAAGATTCTCTAGGTCTTCAAGCTTTCCATCGGTCAGCTATGGGTTCCAGGACACCACCGATTACTGCAGGCACTAGAGAAAGCTAAGAAACAATGTCAGATGCGAACCGGCAAATGTGTTGCGTCATATCGATCTCATCTCATTTTTGAGAATCATTACGGTGGGAAAGGAGCTCGTGATTACAAGAGAGTGAGAAGGCCTGCTAGTGCGAACAAAGGAGCAAAAAAAGACTTGGAAGACCAAGCAATGGTCGACTAGATGTGTCTGAGTAACCCTGTCGTTGTTTGGCCGAATGATAACAAAGTACAGGATTCCAAGCCAAAAGCAAGCGAAGAAAGCAAAGGAGCACACAATGCGCCGCCAGGCTGGTAAGCGGGACAAGATACAAGAGGCCCTAATACACATACAAACTGTCAGTCAGACTGCAATATTGTATGTATGCACGCAATTTGTTACAGATCCAATATAAATCAGGACATGTTTCTCTCCTCAGCGACAATCTCAGCAGTCAAGGTTTTGTCAAATAGAAAAGTCATCAGAAAACAGACGAAGATGTAAAAACCCGGTTTGACTTACCTCAGGCGCTTTATCTTGAGCAGCCTAGCCTAAGGAGCCTGCCTGTTGTCCTCAGCACGAGGTATGGGAAGTCTGTGGACAAGACAATGGATATGGACGGTTGTCGGAGGAAAAGTTAAAACAAACTTGCTGCTGTGCCCGTGGCCCGGGGATAACCTGAGCGTCCGGGGCCGGAAGACAGTTCCTCCGGTAACCCTAACCCTTAACGTTGGTTGCCGTTCCAACGCCATGGCTGTTTTTGTGGAGACCAAAGCCCCTGAAACCCCCTGACAAGCCGAAAACCACTCAGTGCAGCACTCCAAGTTGAAGTCACTCATGAGGAAGTAGAAATTGCATGTAGTGTACTCTCTGCATTTACCTGGTCTATAAAGGGCAAGTGAATGAAAACTTGGAAATGAAACCAGAAAATGACTCGGACTTAGATGAAACAAGTAAGGCAGTCAAAGGCGTTGTCTCGCTTTCTGTCCTGTTTGTTTAAAGTACTTGTAACTTCCGCTCACGCTTGGGGTAGTCAATAACATTTGTCCGAGATAGAGTGAACACAATTCAATCCAATCCAACATCTCACCCTGAGTCACATCTGGCCTTATGACCAGGCCCCATCTGCCTCATTTTGATAGAGAAGATATATAAAGGCGGTTGGATAGGTACTGTGATGTTTGGCTCTTTGGCTACTGAGCTACCAGAATGCCATCAGTGGCACTCATACCTCTAGTCCATACTCTCGTCTGTTACATGCATTGAGACCTGAAGAGCTGTCTATATAAGGGACCTTCCTCTTAACAAGAATCGTATTTCCTAGAGATAGTTGTTTTATTAGTAGGGGCAACAGGATTTAACTTGAACCTTATCCTTGCAGTAGCCATTGTTCTATCACAGGGCTGGTTGTCCTTGTCGTTATTCTAGCATCATCCTTAAGCATGGCTTGTGGAAAGATAGGAGTAGAGAGAGGAAAATGAGTTCTGATTTGGCAGATCTATCCACGGATAACAAGTCAGGTTAAACCCCACCAAAGTCAGATGGAAGATACCCCGTATTACGGTTTTCTGAACCCCCTCTCTTGTTACAGTACTCTGCTTATCTAGCGACAGAATTCTCTTGCGCAGCTTCCAGAAACCATCCTCGTGGAAAAAGGAGCGGATAGTCGTGGGAAAGTCAAATTTCCCACCATAATCCTCACTCACTTGGACAAACCACTCCAAGAACCAGCAAGCTCGATTACAGATGTTGCCATCTTCTGTTATTGGCTGTTTGCCCTTCCATTTATATTCGGAGCGGTTTCACCACATTGTTCTCATCTATTTCTACAAGAGTTTGCCGTCCTCCTCTTTCGTTTCTAACTTCAACCACTGTACAGTTTCGTGAGTCAATCCGCCTTTCAGTAACTCACCCAACAAACTGTATTGTGCAAGCCTTCAAAGTACAGACAATCATAACCCTTCTGCCCACATATAAGACCTAGTAGTGCCACCGTGCTGCTTCGTTCTTTTCTCTTGTCTAGGTCTGTTTTTCGATTTCACTTCTACTCCCTGCAATCCAGCTATAATGGAAAGCGCTAAGCGCCGTTCCCTTGCTGGAACCTTATCAAATCCACTAATTGTCGACGACGACGATGATGGTGTTGAAGATTACAGCACCAGAATCAGGCGTGTCCGAGAGGAAGCCGGGGACGCCCGGGAGTTCGAGAACTGGCTCGCTCAGAGAGATCTCCATCGCGACGAAAGTCAAAGTGTACAATCTACTCCTTCCAGCGACAATGATCGGGCGGATGTCATTGAAAATTTTATCGAGGACTTTCTCGGTGACGACATCGCTGAGATAATCGATCTAACCGGCGACGATGATCCTATCTCAAATGCAAACCTTCCACTCCCAAGAGCCCAGGTCGTCGGAACAGAGATTCCGAGTCTCACATTGGATAGTGGCTTACGGTTAAGGCCTGGAACAACCGTTGAGCTGGAGCAACCGCTTGGGAGATTCAGGATAACCTTTCTGAGGATTGAGCGTCTCCTTCAACCCGAATCCAGCAGCGAAGTTCAGATCTGGGGTTACGGCTACTCACGGACTCGGCAGTTGAACGGCATGCTGCCATGCAGGCTGAACGAATTGGTGCAAATCGCCGAAATATCCAACTCGGATCCAAGGCCGTCTAAAGAGCAGGCCCTGGTAAATGCGCCAGTGGGACTGGTCAAGTCAATAAGGCAGTTGCGAGTAACGAATGCTCCGTTTCCGGAGCATCGTTTTGATGCCACCGATTACGCCGAGATGGGAAAGGCTTGGATAGAACAGCACGGGCACCTTGTATGCCGATACCGGTATCTCGTCCACTACAACGGTGACTGCCCAAAGCCATGTGAATGGGCACTAGAGCGTGTCGACCAGAGGGATGCCGACATGGAATACCGGATGGAGGACGAACATGTTCTCAACTGTTGGAGGGGGGGAAAGATCCCAGGAGGGTCACACAACCCCCAGGGACCAGGTCGTCCGGCGTTGAACGCCGAGGGCAGTCAATCTCCCGGAAGTGCTCGGCCGTTGATGCTTTTCCCCGGGCAGAAATACACTGCGGGGGACGTGTTTGCTGGTGCGGGTGGTGCTTCGAGGGGTATCGAGCGGGCTGGGGTGAAGCTTCTTTTCGCCGTCGACCACTGGGCCAACGCGGTCGAGTCGCTAGAGAGCAATTTCCCCGACAGTAGAATCTACCAGATGGAGGTAACCGACTTCATCCAAGACAAAGATATCCACCACAACGTGGACATGTTGCACCTCTCGCCTCCCTGCCAGTTCTGGTCACCGGCCCACACCGTGGCAGGCAGAAATGACGATGACAACATCGCCGTGCTCTTTTCCTGCACCGACCTCATAAACAAGTTCCGTCCAAGACTCTTTACGTTGGAGCAAACTTTTGGGATCCTTAGCCCAAAGTTCAGCAATTATTTCAACATGCTAATGGACGGATTCACAAGGCATGGATACTCTGTACGCTGGAAGGTAACGCCCTTAGCGAACTACGGCGTCCCGCAAAAGCGACGACGGCTGCTCATGGTCGGCTCCGCTCCCGGTGAGAAACTCCCGCCACTACCACCCCCTACACACAGCAAGAACGGCACGGGCGGACTCAAACCCTGGATGACGCCCAAGGCAGCGCTTGCTCCACTGGAGCGCATGTTCCGAGATGGCCGCAACCACCACCACGCACTCCACCAGCCGGACCGCTGCCGGCAGTGGAACCCGCCGAAACCGCCCTGGGACCCGAACCGGCTGGCCAAGACAATTACATGCAATGGCGGGCAAAACTACCACTGGTCCGGCAAGCGTGATTTCACCCTGCTCGAGTACGCCGTGCTGCAAGGGTTTCCGACCTGGCACCGGTTTCGCGGCAGCTACATCAAGAAACAGATCGGCAACGCCTTTGCGCCGTCGGTTGTGCGCGTCTTCTATGAGCATCTTGTCCGTTGGCTGCTCGAGCAGGACGGGTTCGATCCAGCTGCTGTGGTGCGGGGTCGCGGAAACCTGCCGCCGCCGGGTGTTATTGACCTGGATGTGGAAGACAGAAGGGATGGAGATAACCATGCTGGTGGCCAACAAAGAGAGGCGGGGAGGGAGGAGGTTGTCTACCTCGGAAAACGCAAGCGGCGGTCCTCGTCTGCCTTTCCACTGGGGAGGAGACGGCCGCGCAGCGATGAACCTGAGGAGGATGATGACGCAAGGTCAGACAGGAGCGAGACGCTCCGCGCTGAGGATGACTTCGCCCAAGATGACAGACCAGCCCTGGATTATGCAAACGTGGTGGATCTGACCGGAGACAGCGGCGACGATATCAACCAGGCCGCGCTCGGGGGAGGTTCAGCGGACAATCCTTAGGAGTTGTCGGATTGACGCTGTGTTTGATTCTCCTGAGAGAACTACCAGAACTGGCGGGTGAGGGTTGGTAATCACCGGCGGTGGGCGTGGATCAGGGAGGTGAGGTCGTGTTCGTCATTTCATTTAATCCTGATGGAAAATGGTGTGGCCTTGGAGGGCGTGTTTGAAACGGGCATTTGGGTACGGTTCGTGCTCGGCCATCATGTGATCACTGCCTTGGAGCATTAATGTCTTTGATGGGAAATGCATGCCATATGCCTGCTATACTGGGTTTGGGGGTGCCTGTAAGACACGGATCTGGGGCAAAGATGTGTCATAGAACGGCAATATTGACGGGACCGGAGTAAGAGAGAGAGGTTACAGATCATCGGAAGACTCACTAATTGAACTGTGTCATGCACGATCCGCCCCTTAACTCGATACCAATGGATACCCGCCCACCCAGCATATGTAAAGACAGGCAAGTACAGTACAGCATTGTGCCATAAGTTCGGAAAGAAAACCCAAGTCAATTGCAAACCCTCCGTGATAAAGTAGAACGAACGACACCACCCCATGCCCCAGAACGCCTTACAACTACCCAGGCTAAGCCAAAAGCATCCGCAAACCAGAGAAGAAACGGTAATCCCAACGCTGCCCACCCAAGTGCAAAGTGCAAACCCCCTCTTCCATATCAACATCAGACCAAGCCCGCCCGGCATGACAGCATCACTCCTCCTCGCTCACCTCGCTCTCATGCCCTTCATCCTGGACTTTATCAAACTCCTTTAGCATCTCCGCCTCCAAATCAGCCTCCAGATCCCCAAAGTCCTCATCCCCTTCAGCCCCCTCCCCATCCTCAGACCCAGCATCAAAGGTATACACCTCAGGCTCAACCGCGACAGGATTAGCAGCAGCAGCAGCGGCAGAACCACCAAATCCGTGCAACCCCCTCATCCCCTGCCCCTGCCCCTGCTGCCCCTCATCATCCTCCTCCTCCTCCTCCTCTTCCTCCTCCTCATACCCCTCCTCCTCATACCCCTCCTCCTCATACCCCTCCTCCTCCCCGCCATAGCCTTCCTCCTCCGCCTCTCGCCCAGCCCCAGCCCCAATCCCAAGCCCCAGCCCAAGACCCACAGAGGCATCGGCATCAGCCATCATCTCGTCGCCCTCATCGTCGGTCTCACTCTGCATTTCCCGCGCAAACTCGGACCACCGCCGGGTAACTGCCACGGGCGGGGCACGGCTGACGGGTGGCTGGAAGGATGATGGGTTGCCGCCGGGGTACTCGACCGTGAGCACGTCGTCGGCGTCGTCGTCGTCATCCTCATCTTCGTCGTCTGAGCCTTGTGCCCGTTTTTGTTGTTGTTTTTGTTGTTGTTGCTGTTGTTGTTGTTGTGGAGGTGGAGCCGACGGGAGGGTCAAGGCCACGCTCTTGCTGATGGACTTGGTTTGCTTAGTCTTGTTGTCGGGTTTGCTGCTGCTGTTGTCGGTCTTGCCCGTGCCGCTCTTGGTTGTCGCTTTGGACGTGTTGCTGGTGGCTTTGTTGGCGGGGGTTGCTTTGCTGCTGCCGCTGCCGGCTTGTGACTTCTCTGCGGCGGCGGTGGTGCCCTTGCCTTTCTGGGGCTTGCTGCTTGTGCCCGTCTTGACCTCGAGCTGGGGGAACTGCTTGCGCAGACTCTCAGCGTTGGTTTCCGTCGGGGTGCGCGTCAGGTTCATGTGGAAGGTAGAGTCGATGCGGTGCAGCACGAAGGCCTTGCGGGCCGGGTCGAAGATGAGGGCGTAGTTGCCGTCGTCGGTGGTGCGGGCGCCATTGTATTGGTATTTGTTGCCTTGGTCATCGAAGCCGAGGTTGTAAGAACCGTCGTTGCCGGACTTCTTTAGCCGCGCAGTGTTTGGAGCGGTTTCTGACGAGAGAGTTGGGCGGTGATTGTCTGTTGCAAGGTAGTGGGTTATGTTAGTGAGCACAGCCGTAAAGCGACACCGTCTTTAGCGGGCTTACACCGTATCGCCGTGTATGCCTCCTTGGAGGGCTTGCCCAGCAGAGCATCGCTGAGGATCACGGGGTATTTCCCCGGCTTGGTGGGGTCTACAATCCCCGAGGCAGCCATGGTGCGCTGCTGTCGCGGCGGCGGCGGAGAGATGCTGGCCGAGCTAAAGCGGAGGATGGGCATCGTGAGTCCGCGTCCGGGGGCCTTTCAATTTACGTAATCCTTGGCCCTCCTTGGCCGGGTTGGGGGCCGAATGGGCCAACGGCGGAGGGCGGAAAAGCGGAAAAGACTGGGGCAACAGGGATCAGGAGCGGGAAGTTGCCGATCCCAGATCTTTGTTCCTTGGCTTGGCGGAGTGTGGAGATAACGCTAGATCTGGATCTGGGAGACTGTGAAAGTGTGAATCGTTCCAGGTTGTTTTTGACGAATTCATTGCAGGTGCAGAAGACGGCTTACATGCTTTGTGCTTCTGCAAAATGGCCCGCTCTCTTTGTCATCATACTAATAAAGGTCAGCCTTGCTGTTTCCTGTGCTCAGACAAGGCTTGAGCAGGTCTTCTCCCAAACTAGTGTTAGAGAAATCAAAATTCCACCAAAGATTTCCAGCCCCTCACAGAAACGACTCAAAGAAGCGAGGTACGTTGGTGCAACCCCCTTTGAGATGGAACTGCAGTGTAGTACCTTCTCGTCATATCTCGTGTAACCCCTTCTGTGCATATTAGGCGCCTTTTTGGTCTCGGCCTCCTAACAGAGTTCGGTGCAGGTGCAAGTCGACGGACAGAACTCCCTTCGCCATCCCCGCTATCCACTGGTAGTCATCATTCCGGTTTCTGGCCGTAAACAACATGACTAACAACTTCAATCAGCCTGCACCCTTCTCTGAAGTTTGACGCCGGGAAACCACGACTTACAAGTCAAACAAGGCATGGATCCTTGGATTCGCCAGGTCCTTCCTCACCCGGGCCGCCAGCGCCTTGATCTCCTGTTCCTCCCATTTCAGCACTCGAGTAAACAGCCTCATCGACAGACCCTCCACTCCGCCGTCCACCTGCTTGTAATTGTAGGTGCCAATCTCCTTCAACAGCGGGTCCCGAGCCCACGGCCCAATGGGGATCTTGTACCGCTTGTGGACGACGTTCACGAACCCGGCTTCTTTCACCCACCCTTCGAGCTTGGAGCCGGGATTTGGGTCTCGCCCAAGCGACCGCGCCGCGTCGAGCAGCGTCGAGATCCAGACTAGCAGCGCGTCATCTTGCTTCAGCGACCCGTCATCGGAGTAGTACTGCAGGTCGAAGTCCTGGAATTCACACCATCCGCCAGGTTCTAGGTTCCTATCACAGCCATTATGTCAGAGGAAAGAAGGGGGGAAGGTGAGAGAGGGGTCAAACTCGTAAATGTTGGCCACCAGCTTTGGCCAGTCGTAGATGCTGGCGGCCATGTAGCGGCAGAAAATCCAGCTATACTTGTGATCGTTGACCCATGGGTCTTCAACGTCGTCGATCTCGAAGCGGACGTTGGGAGGCACGAAGGTGGGTTGGGTGGCGCTCAAGTCGTTACCGATCACCTTGCGACTCTAAGTCAGAAATGTTGGCCCTGCCAAAGGCATGAATGGCACTCACCGTGGCTTCGGGAAACTCATCGCCGATGGAAATCGCCCCTTTTGGGAAAATCAGCACTAGTACCACACCCTGTGCCGGCATTTACGATCTAGTCAAGGGGTTCTTACAGACGCCAGTCCCGGTGCCAATATCGAGAATGCGCTTGATCTTCTCCTTCTCGACGGGGGCAGAATAGAGGCCGCCTTGGACACGGGTCATAATCTCATGAAGAAGTAGCAGGCGGTCCATCTCTTGCTAGTAACAAGGGGACCATGTCAGATGTTGGACTGTGCGATGAAATACTGGTATCAGAGTTACCTCGTCATTCGGTCGTGAATATTCTACGAGAATCATGTCAGTACCAAACTGAGCACCGGAGGATAAGCCTACGTACTGCCGTCCCGATAAGCGTGGTAACGCCGGCCATGTTCTACTGGATAGTCGACGACACTTGAAGCTAGCGAAGTGGCATAGCTCGACTCGCCCCTACATGACAGCTGCTGTGTTAAACCCATCAACATCAAAAGTTCAAGGGGTTAGAGTCTATTTTACGTAGCGTCCAGATCGTCATCTTCCAACTGTCAGCCGGATCGTTAGACGAGTCTTCACAGCAGAGAGCTTAGCCAAGGGAACGCATTACAGTGTCGTCAACTTCGATTGCTTCTATTACACTAGGAGGCCGATGGTGGATAATGCCCTTGTCCTGTGAGCTGGAAATGTCTCCTGTGGTTGCCATTGTTTGAGGGTAAGATCGGGTGGGATCTAAAACGGTCAGGTCTCAGGTACCACACGCAGATGAGCTGGCTACGGCCCTGCAGTGATAAATGAACTTCGTGAAGGAAAAGGGGTTGTGACCGTAGGCCAGGCGGGTAGGATAAACCGATTAGAGGTTGACCTTCCGCACTTTCGTTCTATCGGGAGGAGTCTAAGAAGCTACAGTACAGACCGAAAAAGTCCAGCGGGGATCGCGGCATCCCCCATGCGGTAGTGGCGTTGCTGTGGTCGACGGATTAGGTGTAGACCGTGTGGGGTTACATCGAGAGTGGCTTGAAAGTCGTTCGGCTTCGATCACCGCCAAGCAACCTAACTACCAGAATCCCCAATATCTCCCATTTCCGTCCATGGCTCATGGACGGAGTGACCTGGAAACGGCTGGGAACAACCCTGACCAGTTACCAAGCAGTAAGCACTTGGGTTGAAGACAGGAACTTATAAAATCCACAATAAGCACTCGAGATGACAACGATTATCGTGAGTAAGGTGGGTTCTATGAAATTCTTGGTCTCGGCACTTCCAGCTCAGAATGTCGCTGGTTGAGAAGAATCTGAGGTGAGAAAAACCGCCATTGAAATCGAAGTTTGCGATGGTAGCAAAAGCTAAACCAGGCCAAGAACATGAAAGGTAACATAGTACCGCGGCAATAAGATCGCATTTCGCTGAAGATGAGGGCCTGCTCGTCGACTGGGGAAAGTGCTTACGGAGATCAGGTAGCTACCGACGCCCGTTGTATGGGAACCTCATGGTGTAGGTAGAGACGGCAGCTACAACGGAGCGAACTTGCCAGATCCTCCAGAACTCCAGGAGCTCCACCAAACCATTTGAAGTCAGCAGCAGGCTACATCATGTTGGGTTAGAGTAGGTCCTACTCTACAAAATATCGAGCGTCCTCCGCGCAAATTTCGTATAGCAGCAACAAGCAGGCGTCCTTGGTAGTAGGTAAGGAATCAACCCCAACTTTTCCCTGCGTCTGAGTTACCTTACTGACGGATTCACCGCAGCACCCAGAGTATGAGCTCAACATGTGTCTCTCCTTCACATTGCGCGGGAAGGACGGTGACCAAGAGTCATGGCAGCTCAGAGATGTCTGAAAGGTGCTTGTATAGCGTGGCTGGACGTCACCAAAAGGTGGCGCCACCCTCTAGGAATGGCTATTATCCCGACGCATTTCTGCTGGGGGTAGCAGCCATAGAGGACTAGACCGCGATGGAACGCCCAGTCCTCTTGCCGTAACCGGCGGCAACGAGGGAACCAGCGTCGGCTACCTCGCGACGGGGAAGGGTGCTTCGGATGGCGAGCATTGGCCGTGTCTTATAAGGGATACAGCCAATGACGGATCCGTCCTGGAAGGGCTCGTGAATCTGTGTCCAAAAACGGCGGCGCTGGACACCATCGGCGGTCTTGTTGGTGCTCTAAAAGGATTGCTGCAACGCCGGATTTGGAGCTGGACCAAAGCAGAGATGAGTGATAGGGCGCCGGAAGGCCACGGACTCAGCCAGGAGGAGCAGCCTGCATTTCTTCCGGTATGGATCGATCCTTCTGAGGCCAGGAATCAGGTTGGCCGATAAGTACCCAGAGCCATCGGGTTTCGTGTCCTGCTGGTGGTGCCAGGGCGGAGCTGAAGACGGGGCGAGGATTCTGATGTCAAAAGAGAAAAATGATAAGGTGAACATGTCCATTCGGTGGAGATGTACCTCCGTAAGCGCATGCCCATCTAACGAGCCAACCAGTCTCACATTTCCAATGGAAGTGAAGATAGAAGAGCTCGCACCGTCTCACCTGCCTTTCGTTGCAGCAACTCCGGGCGGGGTTGCATCGTGAGATGATCTACATCCCCCAGGGATACATTCCTCCATACAACGGACATAAGTCGACTATTATCCGCCTCTTCTTCCCGAAGGATTGGGATCTCATCTCACTCATGTCAAGAGATGAGGTGTGATGAATGTGGCGATCCTACCGGACACGACTACTTATATGCAACCAAGAGGACGTACTCAGGGACGCCGACGACAAAGAGCTGCAGTGGGCTTGTCAGCTACAATTGGACAAAGCTGTCAATTGGAAGTCGGTCAAGACGCATTGCATTCGGCCTCCCTCTGTTCTCTACAACATCGTCAAAAGCGCACACACACTCAGACATGCAGTTTCTTGCTCTCGCCGTGGCCAGCGTGCCCCTCTCAGCATGGGCGCTGCAGCGTGCATGTTCGCACTTCATCATCAACAGCAGCCATGTCACGGCCTCTTCGTATCTCGTCCTGCTGGCCCTTGCCGCCATCGCCGTCCAGCTCAACCTCTCGCTTGTCAGGAAATATCTATTCTACCGCCGTGCCCGCGCTCTCGGCTGCGGAACCGTAGCCGTGTACCCGCACAAGGATCCAATCCTCGGACTCGACTCGTTCAGCGAGGGGCTGCGCGCCTTCAACAGCCACAGGCTACTCGACATGTACGCCAAGCGGTTCGCGTCGTGCGGCACCACCCACTACACCAACACGCTGGGCAGCTGGGTGCTCATGACCAACGAGGTTGAGAACGTCAAGACAATCCTGACCCGGATCGACGACTGGCCCATCGCCGGCCCACGGCAGCTCGCTGTGCTGGCCGTGCTCGGCCCGGACAGCATCTTTACCAGCAACGGCGCGGCTTGGCACAAGGCGCGCGTCATGATGCGGCCGGCGTTTGTGCGAGACCAGGTCGCCGACCTCGCCTGCTTCGACCGGCACATCGCCAACCTGCTGGCCGCGATCCCTGCGGACGACGGCAAAACGTTCGACATGCAGGCGCTGCTGCTCGACATGACCATGGACGCGTCGACCGACTTTCTGATGGGCTACTCGACCAACACGCTGACGACGGCGCCCAGTCCCGAGGCGCTGCAGTTTGTTCAGGACTTTGAGTACGCCAGCCGCGAGAGCGCAAAGAAATCCCGCCTCGGGCAGGTGCTGTTCATGCTCCCGCACCGCGAGCTGACGGAGGCGGTCCGCCGGCTGCGCGAGTACGTGCGCTTCTACATCAAGAAGACGGCGGCGGAGGCAGAAACAAAGGAGAAAGAGCGCGGCTATGTGTTCCTCGATGAGCTGCTCAAGGCAAACCCACCTGAGGACTACGCCGTGGACCAGATCCTGTCCATCCTAATTGCCGGTCGGGACACGACCGCATCCGCGATCACGGCGGCTTTCTACTTTTTGGCGCGTCACCCGGCCGCGGTCGAGAGGCTGCGCTGCGAGGTGTGCGCTCCGGATCTGGATGACCACCCAACCTGGGAGCAGTTGAAGCGGTTGAAGTATCTGAATAATGTCATCAAGGAAGGTGAGTTGGTCCACCTAACTCTCTACTACTAAACCTCGACAATGGTTTGATCATAAAATGCACGTAACTATGTCTGAACCTATTATTCATATCACACGCAGCCCTGCGTCTCTTTTCGCCCGTGTCCACAAACTCGCGAGCGGCGAGCAAGGAGACCGTACTCCCCCGCGGCGGCGGGCCAAGCGGGAAACAGCCCATCCTCGTGCCCAAGGGGACGCCGGTCCGCTGGTCAGTTCACGGGCTGCACCGCAACAAAGAGATATATGGACCGGACGCGGACGAGTTCCGGCCCGAACGGTGGGAGTCGGATCTTCGGGTTGGGTAAGTCATTTCCTTATCCTCCCCCCCCCCCTTTTGCTTGCTGATACACAAATCTACATACCTACCCTACCGGCCGACCCCTACCCTGCGTATAGGAAGTATTCTAGGAACAACCGGCTGACCATCTGCCTCACTCACTCCCTGGTTTGTCACCAGCTGGGAGTACTTACCCTTCAGCGGAGGCCCACGCATCTGCCTTGGCCAACAGTTCGCCCTCACCCAGATCGCCTACACGCTGTTCAAGTTCTTCAGGGCCTTCCGGGCCATTGAGGCCCGGGACTCGGGCCCGCTGCTTGCCCAGACCAACTTGACAGCTTCTTTTCCGTATGGTTGTTTGGTTAGTGTGACACGTGCGTGAGCCGCTGATCGGGCGAGGGTGCATGTTCATCATGGATGTTCTCGCCGACTGGCCCGGGAGGATAAGGAGAGCCCTTGAACGGCAGGATATGCAGATATTGGTATCATATGGTGCTTGACTTCAGGTGAGTTGGTATGGTCTCAAAGTGGACAAGGAGCAGCTCTTCAGGAGCAGGGCCAGGATGTTCATGGCACTGGTTCGGCATTGGTTGATATGCCTGTATCTTGGGGCCCAGGATTTGTGGTCGCGCAGGTGCTCTGTGATAGGTGAGGTGAGGCAAGGTGGCGGTGGATTCGTCTACAGTGATATAGGTATATAGTCCACCATCATGAGCCCTCGTCGCAGCAATCTGTCAGGCTGTGGCCTTTATGCATAAGTAATGTTCATGAGACCGGCCCATCGGTTTCCTCATATTTGGTAAGGGGATAAGATCGGTTGGCAATCCGCGGTGTTCATGGTGTTGGTTGGTCGCTATGTTCAAGATTGATACACGCAGCCGGTGAGTGAAGCTGTAGTTGAGCCAGAAAAGCCCAATATAGCAGGAGTTCACTTTGCCGAGCTTCGGATATATTCCCTCTAGGTCGTTGACGGTACTAAGCATCGATCTCCTGGTGACGGCAGTCTAGACATCGGGGAAGGGAAAACTATTCATATCTGCACATGAGAATAGCCCCTGAATAAGTTATCCAAGATGGTCTCTCGGATATCAATGAAACCTAGCCTGTCTCCATCAAACTTACATTACACCTGCCTGTACAATCCAAATTGTCTCACCAGGTACACAAACTACTGTGAAGAGACGCTACACCACAAAACCCCTTGCATAACCACAGTGAATCGCACAAGGCCAATCTCTCCGACGCCAGACTAACCCAACCTCAAATCCAACCCAACCTCTTAACGCCACAGTCTACATAGTGAACTTGATGCCCAGGATTGCTAGTAGCCACACCACGCTCAACCCAACCTAACTAACAACTACCGATTCGCCTTGGGCAAGTACCGGCTCCGAATCGCCTGCCCAATGACACTCATCCGGCTTCCGATGGTCCCGTCCTGCATTCGACTGGCCAGAGCCTCCTCCAAGGCCGATTGCGTGACCGAAGCATCTAACCCCAAAGCATTGTCAGCAATAACCATGGAAAATGTAAAAGGTTGCATCACGAGACTTGCCGTCCAAATCACTAAAGCTGCTCCCCATACTAGGCGTCCCGTCACTCCCTTCCCTTGAGGCGCCCTTCCCTCTACTACTCACAGACCCTTGATGATGATACCCCCTGCCCGCGAGCTCGGCCGCCCTCCTCGGCGACAGCGGGCCACCATAGCCAGGAGGCGCCTGGCCAGCAGCAGGGGTGTTGATAGCAGGAGCAGGTAGCCCCCTCCGTCCTCCCGCGCCCGCGCCCGCGGTCCCGGTACCCTGATGCTGCCGCCTGGAAGCAACAGCCACCGCTGCCGATGATGACAACTCGGGCTTCTGTAACGACGACAACGACGGGCCGACATCCCCCGCCTCTCCACGCCGTTGCAAACCAGCACCACCCCTGTCGCCGCGCAGAGTCGCCCCGAGGTCCGACCCCATACTCCCCGCATTAGTTCCACCCCTGTTAGCACTACTACCACCACCACCGCCGCTGCTAGCTGTGGGGGTGACTGATGTTGTTGTTGTTGTCGTACGTTTGAAGGGGAGAAAAGCAGGCTCTGCGTCATCATCATCATCGTCGTCATCGTCGTCGTCGTCGTACCCAAACCCCACCCCGCCGCCGCCGCTGTCGTCGTCGTTATACAAACCCCTAGGCTTGGTCTTGTTTTTTTTCCGGTTGGGGTTGCCCCCCCTGGCGGTTGCATTTGCGGTGGCGTCTTTGGAGCCGAAGCGCGGCGGGCGGCGGATAATCCTGCTCTGCACGATGCTATCGTCATCTGAGGAGGACGAGGATGAAGAAGAGGTGGTGGTGGAGGTGGAGGAAGAGGAAGGCGCCGGGCTGGACGGGGCGGCCATTTCTGCGTCTTCTCCTGTATGCGGTTGTTGTTGTTGCTGGGCGGGTAAGTATGAGAAGCGGCGCCGTTGTTGTTGTTGAGGATCGCTTAGACGGGTGGCTGTGGCGGGCCTGGAGGAGGAGGTGGTGGCGGGCTGGGGTGTTTGGGAGGAGGGGACAGCGGCGGTGACATTGGAGCCGGACGAGTTGCGCGAGGGACGTGGTCGCGAGGGGAGAGCACGACTGCCGTGTTCCTCATTGTCATTCCTCGGGACCGGGGTGGCAGCATCCCTGCGGACTGAGAGCGCCGACGGAGCGCGGGCACCGCCGCCTGAGCTCCGTCTCGTCTTCTCGTGGTGGGCAGGCTCGGCGCCGGGGACCGGAGAGGGGGCGTTGGAGCCCCTGGCCGCGGCCGCCTTCAACATCTGCGCCCTGAGCTGGGCGGCGTGGCGCTCCGACAGGTAGTTGGCCATCTGGAGGAGGAAATCAACGGTCACCTCGAACTGCGTTGCTCTTGCACAGTGTTAGTTGGTACTCATGGGCCTGTCTTCATACAGACTCACAGCTTGGTCCCTGTTCGCCTCCGTCAGCAAAACAGCGGATGGGATGCGAGCAAGACAGGATAGAACTTACAGTCAACATCGGCGAGCGAAGAATCAGACAGGACGCTCCATAGCGCCTCGGACTTCTTCTCGTCCCAATCCACCTTGATGGAAGGTCAGCTTCGGGCCCATGAATAGCACAGTGCAAAACTTACTGTACCAGGCTCGACGAATGTTCCTCGGTTGAAGGGCAGCCGGACATAGACGTGGTATCTGGGTTCCCGACGTTCTTTGGCGGCCTTTGCGGGCCTGTTTCGTCTCTCCATTTCGTTGTTTTCTGTTTTGGGTCTGGGTTCCATGATGAAGATGCAAGGTAGAGATACAGAGGTCCGAGGTCTGTAAATGCAGCAGGCGGGAAGCCTGAGACGATTGCTTAAAGAGCAACCAGCAGCCCTTTATCTTATCGGCCTGCAAGGTTCTCGCCATTGGCGTTCACAGTAAATACGGTGTCAACGCGCACATGCTAAGTGAATTGTTAGCGTTAGGTACGGAGGTACCCAGGTACCTATGCAATTAAGCGGGCTGCATCACTTCACGGTCTTCGCTAGCTGGTTGCTCCGTTGCTGGGCAGATTCCAACCAAAAATCGCGTCGCATTTCCATGCTTGCAAGTGCAAAGTACATTACATTTGAACATCCCATTCGTTCAGTGTTGGCATTTCACGCCCTACTTTTAAAAACAGCACCCAGATATCCATTGGCCAGCGGCGAGCGGCATATCTGCAATGGCTCCCTTAATTCTGCACAATGTGCCCGACGATGAGTTGTATGTCGGTGACGACGGAGTACAAAGGCCTTATGCAATGGTCTTTCCGCAGTATGCATTTTCCCCATCACACTTCCGCGACAAAGCAGCAACGCGACTGACTCTGCAGCAGCCAGGACGGCTCGCTCCGATCGAGGAAAATGACGCACGAGACGGGCTCCTTTGGCAAGTCAACGAGGCGATCGAGGTCCAAAACCGCCACGCCCGCAAAGAGGGAGGACCCCACGATAGCAGCCGCCGACAAGATCTTCAGCAGTTGGATCGCTAGCCAAGCCCAAAACGCGCAGCAGACAAGTGCGCCCGCCCAGGGACAACGGAAACCAACCCTACCAACCTTAGTCCCGTCCACCTCCTCCCAGCAGACCCTGGACGAGAGCAGCAACCCGTCGCAAGCGCGCTTCTTCAAGCAACGCGAGCCGACCGAAGTCATACTGCGCGGCTACCGGTCCGCGGCACAGCAATACGCCGCCATCAACCACTACGAACAGCTCGCCGGCAGGATATGCGAAGACTACTCGCGCGACCCGCCGGCCGAGAGCAGACGGTACAAGTCAGAGTTGCGCGACCCGGCCCTGGTCCGGCGGCGCGCCCTCACCCCGGAGGAGCGGGCCAAGGTCAACCGGGCCGACAGCGGCCAGCACTGGGTCAAAGTGACGTTCGAGTCGGCCGAGGCCGCCGAAGCCGCCATCTTCTCATCCCCGCAAACCATCCTCGGCCACCTGGTCTACGCCGAGCCCTACCAAGGCATTCCCCCGTCCCGCGACGAGGCCATCCCGGACCCGGCCTTGTCCTTCGCCAGCGTGCCGCAGCCGCATCAGCGGACTCCATCGTCGTCATTCCGCAGGAGGGGCAGTCAACCAAGAAACCCCACCCCTCGGGCCGGCCAGAATCCCTGGGAGGACCTCGACAACACTAACTGGTCGCCACCACACTCGCAGATCTCGTCAACTCCCACGGCCGACACCATGACGGTGGGCTCCTCCAACGGGGCCGGGACAAGCACCACCTCGTCAAGCACCGTCACCGGGCAGCAGCAGCAGCAGGTGGCAGCGGGTGGCCACGGCATGGTTCCCGCGGCGGGCACGGCGCCGGCTCATCAGCCGGACAACGAGTTTTGCCGCGCCATCCCGACGGTGCGGAAGGCTAAGATCCTTCCCCCCGAGTCGGCGCTGCTGCCAGGTCAGTCGTGGACGCAGCGCGCCACGAATCATATCCCGTTTCTAAAGTGGTTCAATGGCGCCATGATTGGAAGCGAAGTGCCGCGCACTGAGACGGGCGAGTTTGACTGGAACAAGGCGAGCTTGTACTGGAAGCTTATGTGGTGGCTGGATTTCTTGCTGGGGTTGTTTGGTGGGGAGATTCGAGATGCGGATAAGGACGACTGAGGACGAAATTGAGTTTTGCTTGGCTGGCGGCATGGTGTTTACGGAGTACATAACGATTTTACGCTTGGGAGATGCGAGAGGCAGGAACTGTGCCTCACAGACTGCAAGGGATGGTGGTCAAGATGTGCATAAGGCCGCTCACGCAGAACTCGAGACTTGCTGGCAACGGGGCGTTATACAACTCGTTATCACAAACTGCAGATATTTCTATCGTCTCTGTAATCACCAACATCATCCAGATCCATCAACTCTAGGCGTACATGGCCTGTGAGAATGTGAATTGAGGGTATACTTAAGATGCTCCAGCTGTATGTACTAGTACTTGTACAAATTGCTCAGAACATGTTCGGTACTTCTGCCACCCGCTGGTTCTGTTAGAAGGGGTAGTCGAGAGGATGATTTTTACGTGGAAAATCTTGGCTGCACTAACAAGGCACCTAGCCTCCCAAAGTACCTGACTCAGACCGTTAAAAACACGGCATCATGTATTAACACTCGCGACGCTCCAGCTCTCCTCTCGTGCGTGCATCGGATCCCCTAGGCTTGCGCCAACTCGTTCTTGCTCTTCTTCATCTCCCGACAGCGTCCGGCGCCGTAGCCCCTCGTCACGCCAGGGATGTTCCTCCTCGTTGTCGTCCCCCCGACTGTCCTCCACGGGACACCCTTCGTCAGTGTCTTCCTGCCGGTCATGGCCATGCAACAGTTTGGTGTTTTGCTGCTGCTGCTTTCCCTTCTCTGGCTCCATAGCGTCTTCTTCCAAACTCCCAATCAGATCCTCCGGGTTCAACTTCAACGGCTGCGGCTGCGGCGAAAAAGGCCGCACGTTCCGCGACCGGTTGAAATCAGAAAAGACGCTCTCTGCGTCACGATCCCTTTCTCTCCCCCCCACGGCGCCAACCAGGCTCTGGTAGCGGTTTTCCGCATCCACCCCTACCAGCAGGCTGTCCGAGCGCGCGTGGCTCCGCTGGTCCGCCCCCGGCCCGGCCGTATCGGCGAGTATGCTCCTCGGCGGGAGGATGCTGAACAGCTTCGGCCCCTCCCCGCCCACACCGCCACCATCCCCAACCCCGGCACCACCCCTTCCCGTCCCAGCAAGGAGAGGGTCCATCTCAGCCGCAAACAAATCCACCCCCTTCTCAAGCACATCCTCCAACCCACCCCCCGACCACCCCTTCCGGGCCAAGCTCTCAAAAATATCCACCTCCGCCCTGACCAGACTACAGCTAGCATCCAAAATCCTCAAACTCGTATCCTGACTCTCCCTCAACAAGGTAGTCGCATGCATGGCATGCAGCGCCGTCAACCCATCCAACCGGGCGGTCAACTCCACCAAATGCGCCCGAAACCGCGCGACATCGCGCCGCCGGCCCTGCCGCTGCAGCTGCTTAAGCCCGTCCTTTTCGAGGCGGCGGATCTCGGCGCTGCGCGTCGACACCTCGCGTGTGTATCTCTCCTCCTCGTCCTCGACGGCCGCCCGCCACTTGTCGAGCTCGTGCAGCAGGGGTACTTCGAAGGAGCGGTAAACTGTTTCGGAGAGGATGTGCTGGTGGTTGGCGACCAGGTGGTGCAGGCCTGCGGCGGTTAGGAGGGTGTCCGCTGTGCAGCTTTCGCCGGCGCCGGGGCGGTTTGCTGCTGGTGCTGGTGCTGCTGTAGTTGTGGTAGTTGTTGCCGGCGCGGGGTTGGAATTGTTGCCTATCAAAGGGTCGGCTCCTGGTGCGGCCGGCGGCGGCGGCGGGGGGCTGTGGATGATTTCGGCGCGGGCCTCCTTCAGGCGGGCGCAGGCTTCTAGCGCGGCGCCAAAGGCTGAGGCGGCGGTTGACAGGGCAGCGAGGGCGAGGCGGTAGGCTTTGGCGCTGGCGAGGAGATCGGCGTAGGCAGTTTGCGACTGCTCCAGGTCGGCCTTGGTGAGCACGGGGTGGGCCGGGCGTGGCGGGGGTGGGAGCGGGAGGCTGTACTGCGACAGCGGGTTCGCGGTCGAGGCGTACGAGAATGTTGGGCTTGACGGCACGGGCGGGAGCTGCGAGTGCGACGGCGAGGGAGGCGAGTTTCCCGCCATGGCTTGCTGGCGCGGGCGGATCGACCGATGTCTTGTTAAACGGTGGAGGCGAACAGTCAGATGGAAATCTGGTTAAGGTCGTTTTGTTTACTTTGTAGGTGACTGTTAAAAGAGCAAGAGCTCCCCACTTGTCGCACTCCTCCGACGATACAGCTAAGATAGCAAGTTCTCAAAGTCTTGACAGTTCTGTTGGGATTAGAATATGCCCAGTACTTCTGCGGTTTTTGGTGAAAGGTAGATTCTTTCTTGCATCAGCTACCGCGATCGCTTCTGACGAAAGATTCATGGCTCGCGTCCAGGTGATGCAAGCAGGCCAACAGCTGGTCGCAAAGTAAGGGTGTTGATAAGATAAGAGCACTGACCATATCCGGTTGGCGGGCGAGGCGGGCGAGGCGGGGTACAGAACCCCTGAATTCCACGTTTCTTCTGGACAATTCCAGATCCAGGCGCAGATCAGTCTCATGACACTGCGGATGGGCAATTGAATTGTGCTAGTTGAAAGGGTGGAATGTTAGGTATCATGGTCTATAGCAGCATATCACAGTCGTGTAAAACACCCAAAGCGCCCCGCAAAATCCGTACACAACCCTTAACATGGAGGAGATCACAACTCCGACTTGCCCTCGTTGTCCCCCAGCGCCGGTAACCTCTCCCGCAGGAACGCCTCAACGTCATCCAATTCCTCCAGACTCGCAGAATGTTCCATGCCCCTGGGAACAGTCAGCGGATCCATGCGTGACGCGACAGTTCAGCTCAAAACCTACTTGTAAACCTTGAACTCCGCATTGTACCCCATGCCCTTGAGCAGGTCAAACGACGTCTTTCCCAGCGCAATGTTGACCACCTGGTCGGAATCGCCATGGGCCATGAAGACGGGCGTCTGCCTGTTCACGTCGGGCTTGGGCACGAAGTCGGCAAACTTGGCGCTCAGCACCAGGTACGACGAGAGGGCCACAATGCCCGCAAGCTTGACTTTTGCCGTCAGCCCGCTAAAGATGCTCATGGCGCCGCCCTGGCTGAAGCCGCCGATGACGATGCGGTCGGCGGGGATGCCCGAGTCGATTTCCTTCTGGATCAGGTCGTGGAAGTAGGCCTGGCTGGCCAGAATGCCGGCTTCGTCCTCGTGCTTGCGTAGCGACTCGGGGGTGCCGTCGATTGTGTGCTGGATGCGCTTCTTGTAAGCATAAATGGAAACAATACTTCCTGGGTCGTGATGGGCAACTCACAATATCATACCACCCCGGCATTTTCATCCCCCAGTTGCAGGTTATTGGAATTGCCGGCGCATGCGGCAGAATAAACTTGACCTCGTCGAGGCGCTGCCGCCGGCGCCAGTTCTCGACGGCGCCGGCCCAGCCATGGCCCGTGTCGCCAAGCCCGTGGATGAAGATGACCGTGGCCGTGTGCCTGGCGGTCGCCGGGAACAAGAGGGGCGGCAGCCGTGTGATTGACGACGACATGTTGGAGCGTCGCCCTGGACTTGTGGAGAGTGGTGCAGGTGAATTGCCGGGACAGTGGGGTGAAGACGGAATCCAATTCTCGGGTTCAAGATTCGGTTCGGTTCGGCTCCGTGTCGAAGGTGGGGCTGCCTGTACGTACCCATCTCCCCAACTATTAGACGATGGAATCTTACGAATCATTAGAAATGCTTACCCAAAACAGGCATGGCAACAAACTGAATTGAATGCCGAAAGGGCGAGGGCGAGGAGAGTAGCCCGATAGGAAATGTAAGTAAATGCTATATAGCCAACCCCAAGTGATTACAGGATCAGCTGAAATACGTATTGTACACAAAAGACATATAGAACAATCCCAATGTTGGGACAGTGGGCATTAAGACACCCTACCGTCCTAGTCCTGCCCTGTCTCGTAGTCGTCCTGGCTTCCATCCTGAGCCCGTGGTCCTCATCAGCACGCGGCCTGTCCTCTCTGACCAAGATCAAGGGGTTCTCGACTCTGCTTAAGCCGTCCGTGTCACCACCCAGCATCATGCCCAAGGCACCAGTCTATTTCTTCAGCCACGGAGGGGCAAGTGACATCTTTCACTTGCCAGTTCCCCCCTTTTTAAAGTAAACACAAGAGCCTGACTAACATACCGTTCCCAGCCTGACGTCCAATACAACAAGACCCACCCCGTCTACCCCGTCCTGCAGTCGATCGGCAAGGAGATCACTCAAAAGGTCAAACCCAAGGCTGTCGTGGTGTTCTCGGCCCACTGGCAGGCCGAGCCCGATGAGATCCAGCTCAACAACGCCGAGGAGACCGATCTGATCTACGAGTGGGTTATTCCACATATGCTCCCTCGTGCTCTTCACGTGGCAATCTAACACTCCACAGCTTCTACGGCTTCCCCCCGGAATACTACCGCGCCACCTTCCCCAGCAAGGGCAGCCCCCAACTCGCCTCCCACATCCTCTCATTGCTTTCCTCCGCGGGTATCAAGGCGCGTGGCGTAAAACGAGGACTAGACCACGGCGTGTTCTCCGGGTTCAACGTGGCCTTCGACCCGACCTCGAACCCTTTGCGCTGCCCGCTCGTACAAGTATCACTCTTCAACAGCGAGGACGCCAACGCGCACTACGCCCTGGGACGCGCCGTGTCGTCCCTGCGCGACGACAATGTCGTCATCATCGGCACGGGCATGACGGTGCACAACCTGCGCGACATGAGGTTCCTCATGAGGAACTCTGAACCGCTGCCCTACGCCGTCTCGTTCGACGAGGCCCTGAAAGAGGCCGTCGAGGCCGATCCGGCGGTGCGACAGGAACGCATGGCGGCTGTGGCCAAGCGGCCCGATGCTAGGCACGCCCATCCGTGGATGGACCACCTCATGCCCGTGTACGTGGCGGCGGGGGCGGCGGGGGACGATCCGGGACAGCAGATCTGGACTATGCATGAGGCGTGCTTCGCGTGGGGGCAGTATAGGTTTG
This sequence comes from Canariomyces notabilis, assembly GCF_033297395.1. NCBI lineage: Eukaryota > Fungi > Ascomycota > Sordariomycetes > Sordariales > Chaetomiaceae > Canariomyces > Canariomyces notabilis. The sequence goes on from NW_027041823.1 coordinate 1,742,952, forward strand.
GACAGGTCCCTGCATGACTTTGTAAGGTGTTCAAGATGAAATAGCAATCAGATTCAGATATACACCACCACAGCCTTCCTCACCTGGTCATCTCTTAATCCGCCCACCATGGCCGCATTAACCAGCAAACACCTCCCTTTCCCTTGATTCCCATCCGAGCCCACCGCCCTACTCCCCGTCTCCCTCCACCACCCCAACACTCCTGCCACAACCACCTCCTTAACCAACCTAAACAAATTCCCCACCCCTCCACCCGCAAGCATAACCCTCTCATACGCCTCCTGGACTTCATCAAACGCAACCCACTCCGAGCCATACCCCTCATGCACATGCCCAAAGACATGCACCCTCGGTCTAACCCGCCAGAGCTCTCGCAGGAGGTGTGCACACCCCAGGGGCAAGTTACCCGGGGAATGGTCCAGATGCGCCCGCGGCGGCGCGTGCGTGACCAGCACGTCCGTGTCCTCGGGCACCACACCTCCCCAAACATCCACCTCGTCAGAACGCGGGTACTGAAACGCCCAATTCCCATGCCGTGGCGAGCGCGGGCTGCCATAGACGCGGAGTACCCTCCCCCGGGGCAGGTTGAGTATGGTAGATGAGTCCTGCAGGTAGATGATATCGCCCCAATCAAGCGCCTCACGGGCCGAGGATTCATCACCACTCCCACTCCCTCCGCGGTCCCGCGCCGGGTCGAGCAGCTGGTCGTGATTCCCCGCGATGACGATCTTGTGCTTGTGCGGCTGCGCGCGGAGCCATGCCAGGGCGGATTGCAGTTCGGTTTGTGAGCCGGACTGGGTCAGGTCGCCGGCGTGGATGAGGATGTCGCCTGCGGGTAGTGGGGGCTGGGTGTTGTGCGTGTCTGAGATGCACACGATGCTGACGGTGGCGGCATCATCGCCGTGGGTTATTGGCGGTAGTCGGGGATTGATGTGTCGTCGGGTGTGGTATGAAAAGAGTTGGCGTGCGAGGAAAACGCATGGCGCCTGAAGGAATTGAGACCAGGTGCTTGGCCGAGGCCGGCGCAGGAGGTGGTCCAGATCTCTGGACATTGTCCTGGCCTAGGACGGATGATGCTTGCGGAAAAGGGTTTGGTTGAGTTGGCGTTGAAGTATCGAAACATCGAATTGGGTTGATGTTTAAAGACATCTAGTTGGTCGATGCATCTGTCGCTGCCTATTGCCGCCAACCCTACTGCTGCCTAGACAAACAGCACATGTGGCTCCTCCGCCACGATATTCATCTCCAACAACCGCGCGCTCTTGCAATCCGCACCCGGCGCATTGCCATCCGGGCCGGGAATCACAAGCGTTTTTGCCAAGGCCGGAACCTTGGCCGCCCAGGGCGGTTCCTCCTCGACGACAATCGGGCGACTCCGCAGCTCTGCCTCCTCTTTGGGCCCGATGATGGCTGGACGGCCGCGTGGCAAGCCGTCTTGAACCAGTCGGTTTACGGTCCGAACCAGGTAGTGCGGCAGGGCGGCGAGGATGGCGTATCGAGCCGGGTCCGGGTCTGCCGGGTCCGGGATGGCAGCCACGGCCCACGATGCGTGGTTAAAGAAGTATACGATTTCGCTTCGCAGGCCTATGTTGTAGCCAATCACCAGGTATTCATACATCCGGTACAGCGATGCCGTCGGCGTCGCGCCTTTGGTCAAGGCAATCTTGCCCACGCGCTCTGCTCGATGATCTAGGAGCCAGGCAGGATCCGGCGGCAGCTGCAATCCAGGATCTGGCCGTAGCTGGAATCCTTCTTTGGGGTTTTCGTTTCGCTCGAAATCTCTCTGTGACGCAGTGGAAACAGCCGGGCATCTTGATTTGAGTATTTGCGATAGAGATTGCTGGAACAAGGGTTTGGCCAAGGCAGAGGAACGAAAAACATCATCTCAAAAAGCCAGGATTACATACATGCGTGCATTTATATATCGATTAGATCAAAGACGCCACCATCATAGGCAGGTCCCAACATAACAACTAGACCCTATATATACGGGCTTCACTGATGGTAATAAAAATGTACATACGTAGGCAGGTATGCCGTACACAGCGCAGCCAACCAAGCCGCTCGCATCAACATGTGCGACCAAGCAAACACATATGGTATCCTACCGCACCAAACGCCGCGCCACCCTTCTCTTTCCCGTCCCGTTAGTTTACAGTGCATAGTTCTCCGTATGCAAAAAGATCTCCTCGAGCATATCATCCCCCCAAATCTCAGCCTGCAGCCGCGCCACTGTATTCGCGACGCCCTCCCGCATCGACGGCGGCCCGCACACAAACACGGCAGTCCTCCTGCCGAGGACGCCTCTCCCGTCGGGGCCCCCCGTAGCCCACTCCCTGAGCATGTATCCCAGATCCGGCCGCCCGTATTCCACGCTCCATCCGCCGTCGATCTCATGCGGTATGGGAAATGCGAAGCGCATCAGAGACCGCTGGAATTCGGTCGGCGTCTCGGGAAACCCAAAGTCGAATCCTGATGGCGGGCCAAACGTGCTGGTGGGTCTTGGCCGGCTGGGTCCGCCCAAGTCGGTGGTGCGGAGGTGGGCCAGCTCGGGAGGGTGGATCGGGACCGGGGCTGAGGATGGTCCTGGGACCGATGCTGATGCTGATGAGGAAGGCCCGCCGGTGCTTCCGACTCCTTGCTGTTCTCTAGCACCATCGGTTACTGCGCTGCCCGCTTGGCTTGGACGCGGGTCCGCTTCGGCCAGAATCTGGCTGTACCGTTGTCTTGCTGCCGGTGGGGCGTAGTTAAAATGAGGCGTCTTGTCGCCCCGTGGCACCACCGGCCGGAAGTGGAACTCGCCGTCCTTCCTCCCGCTGCTGGTACTCTCAGCCTTGCCATCGCTATTGGCTCGTTCGGCGGAACCGGACTCGCTGCTGCGGCCCTCGAGCTTGCGGAGCGTCTCCTCCGCGACCGACGCCTTATTCTTGTGCGGAGCATTCGGCGGTGGGCCGGGAGGAGGAGGTGGGAAGGTATGGGGTTGGAGGTATTTCTGCTGCGGCAAAGCGGTGATGCGATCCTCGTCCTCGGCGCGTAGTTCTCGTTCCCTCTCCGGGTCCCCTTGCGCCTCAGCCATGATCAATGCGCTGTTGCGCTTACTGGCGATGCCCGCCACGAAACCGTCCAACTTGTCATGGAACAGATTGCTCAGCGGCCTCGGCACGCGGCCGTGATGGGCGTTGTCCTGTTTCCTCACTGCTGCAGTAACAAAGAACTTGCAGGTAACACTCTCCGGGGGCGCGGCCTCGCGGCAAATGCGCAGCTCCTCACGGAACCAGTCCATCGCTTCAAGGCGCTTCAGCGCCCACACTACCACGATCTTTTTGGTGATGGCCTTGCCGTCGCGCATGCGCTTGATGAGGTTCAGGAGTTGTGACATGAGGGAAGTGATGCCGCTGCCGCCCGCAATCAAGATACACGTGTCGAAAGCGGCCAGTTCGCGCCGCATCCCGCCGTAAGGGCCATCGAGGAATGCACGATAAGTATGGAAGGGCCCCTTGTCGATGGCCGTCTCGAGCACCTTGCGTGTGAAACCACCGTATGGGCGGAAGACGAGCACGCAGTCTCGGTACTGCTCGCCGTACTCGGAAGGGAAGTCCTCGCTGCAGAGAGATGAGATGGTGAAAGGATGGTTTTCGAAGAGAGAGATGCCCGGCATGCGTAGATAGACGTACTGGCCGGGCTTCCAGCGCATCTGTGTCGGAATGGTGATTTTTATCGCGTCCTCGGTCATGATATTGATAGCGGCCTCGTCTCCGACCAGCCAGGCCATGCGCCATGGTTTAGCCCAGTTCAGCTTGAAAAGCCGCAGGACGTTGCAGAATACGATGATGCCGATCGAAGCCCACAGATACCCCCACGACATAAGAAAGTTCTTAGTGTGCCAAAAGAGCACGGCGAGGTAAACATAGCCAACAGGGGCATGCAGGAGGGAGAAGAGCTCGTACGCTTTCCTGCGGATGATGGGTAAGGAACCCACGCAAAGCCAACCCAGAGGCACGAGGCAAGCGATCCCAGATCCATAGATGATTCCACTTCCGGGAGGGAACAGCACCTCGAATACCTCCATGCCACCGTCCTCCCAGACCGGTTGAATGTAAAAAGGAACGGTGTGGACGAGGGAGAGGAACAGGCACAGATAGCCCAACCAGCGATGAAAGACGTTGAGGCGCTCCGGGCCAATGCCTGTAATAAGAGTGAGAATGTTTGCCTTGGTCGCCGTGGCAAAGATCCAAGGCGTCATGGCAACGGCCATCATGCCGGAGCGAATGGCCAACGGCGGCGACCCGAAGCGTATGCTTTGCCAGTACAGTGGCTGCTGTAGGAAGCAATACACCGTCACGAATGCAAGGGCAATGAAGACGCAGCCCAGCACGGCAATGGAGGAGAAGGTGAACCGGTGTTTTCTCCACACGATGTCCGGGATCGGGCGGTAGAACACCCAGCGGAAGAGCGCCAGCGTGTCGTTGACGAAGGTGACAGACGAAAAGTGCGCCTTTGGTCTGAAATGCTTTTCCTCGATCGGCGGATCGTCAGGGAAGAAGTGTCGCCTTGATTCCGCCGCTGTGACGCCCGTGGCCAATGCAGCCGATCTGTCCCAATCCGGACTCATCGAATATAGACTCTGAAAGTGCTGTTCCATCTCCTGCTTATAGATGGCCTGCCGAATCTTGTCCTGCCAGTAATGCCATATCCTCACGAATACCGCGCATGCCCCCAGGCAGAGCGCAAAGTACGTCCAGCCCAACCCATATTTGCCGGATTGCGACCACGGGTCTTCTGTCAAGGCCTGCACTAGACCGGCAGGACTGTTCGGCTCGAGAGGGATATTGATGCGCTTGGCGAGTCCTGTTAGCGACAGCGTGGGCGCGTCTGCCGCGCTCCGCAGCGCTGGTTGCGCAAGTGAGGCCATCGGTCCGCCTGCTTGTGCGCCAACACGAATGAGATGGTCGTTGCGCCGTTGAACAGATTCAGTTCCAATTCAAACACCACCGCCGCGACACTGATCATACGCGCCGCAGACCGCGGGAAGCCGATGCTGTCGCGGGAGGGGATGAGCAATTCCAAGCTCCCCGATCCGAGTAAGGCTAAAGACCATGAATGACACCGAGGAAGGCCATTGAGGAGAGAGCAAGCGATTGTGAAGCGTGGGGCGGCGAGTCGGGAAGGAGCCAAGAGCGCGGGGTTATGGCGCGCAGGAGAGGAGGGGATTAGAGATATACAAAGACCGACACACGCTGTCAAGGGTTGTGGTGTGTCTAAGGGTGTAAGCTGTGCTTGGCTCTCTCTCCATCCAGAATCGGTAATGTTGAGTGGTCGCGCCTGGTACGCTGCAATCCCGTCACAATCAATGGGTGTAAGCCGCAGTTGTCGGGCTCAATGGTTCCCCCCGCGCGGTACTCGTCCGAGGTGATTTTGTCGAACCTAGTGTAGGCAATGAGGAACGGGAAGACCGTAATCTGGTTTGCAGGCAAGAATTGCTCACACCAAGGTCCAGCGGTTGAGTCGGCTCTGATATTGGATAGGGTATGCGTTCTTGGTGGGCAGCCCGCAGCAGCACACTGCATATCACACGGTAGATAGTCTCGACGAGTCGGTAAACTTAGGCCCTACTCGGCAGCCCCTGCACGAGCGGGCGCTAGGTCTCGGGCCTTGTGTGTGTGTTCGGGGCGGGGAACCCGCCTCTCAGCACCTAATCTGCGAGTTCTCGGCAGCTGTTATCGCAGGCTCTGGGGGCTGACTGTGGTAACTCGGAGGGAGGCAATGTGACCGTTCCACAAGCAAACTGGGAGACACAGGCAGCTAGCAACGTGCGCGCAAGATGAAGGTACGGTGCCTTTTGAGGGTGGGTGTCCAGACGGCCTGCTACCTGAGCAAAGATCATGTTGCGAACTTGCGAGAAGGCCGCCTGAAAGATGACCGGATACATCGGGTTGCGGAATCACGCACTTTCAGCGTGCTGAACCCCCCCAGCAGCGGTACCGTAGCACTCACCCCTGTCGTTGCCTGAACCTAATCGTCTGCCCCAGGGATATCGTCCAGTGAGAAGACACAATTGCACTGGCTCCGATCCGTCCATGTACGTATGTACGTGTGCTCAAAGCGACCGTCACGGTGACCATGCTTGTCTTGCGTGCAGGACGCGAATTGGGATCCTGCATTCCCCACAAGCGAGGGGACGTATCGTGGGCGGCCGTGGAAGCACCATGCGAGCCGACATGGTGAATTTGTGATTCTTTGGGGGCCTGAAGGCAAGCATCAAATCGTATTCGAGCATTGGGGTGATGGTCAAGTCGACGGCCAACGAATGAGATGCCAGTGACAGCCTGTTGTTGGACGTTCCGGGAAGGGTGAACAAACCGATGTGGGGCATTCGGGAGCGACGCTGCCAACCCAAAAGCAGACAAAGGACGGTGTCAGGGGAAGGCGTGGGCCTGGGCGGCAACACCCGCTCGCTGATTGGCTGCCGGTGAGCTCCGTTTTCTTTCAACTCCGTCGCCGGCTTCCCGCAATTCGGATCGTCCTTTTCGCTATGCAATCGCAACGCAGCGACATTCTGGGAACTTCCGCACCCTGCAAAATACTAAGGAAGTAGCGGTACTGAAGCTCAAGTAATATCGCACAGCAAGTGTAGACGCAGGTGAGAGGTTGACCACTTCTAGAAGGACCGAAGCAGTTGCCAGCCTGCAGGAACCCTCCCCAATCAAAACGCTGAATACGGATATCTTGTACTTCGTAGTTAGCAGCATCCTCAAGTTTGTTCAACCTGGCCTTTCCACAAATCAGCCTCTTTAGCCGGCTCCGGCTCGTTGGGTCTGCCGTCTCTCATGTGTAACCGCCTGGTGAATTGCACAGCGTCGTGCTGGGTAGTAGTGGATTGTGTGCTGAGAAGCGCCGATGTTCATCATCACGCCCGGCCGCTAATCGAAGATCTACAAAATTTTTCAGTTCCATCAACGGGAACCGTAAAGGGGTTATCTAGGGTTGCAAAAGGGGCATGATGATGGATGGTGGTCGACGAAATGCCCTACACAACTTGAAAGTTACATGATAATGATGACACGGAACGTCCCGCCGCATTGACCTGGCACGGTGAGGTCCTTGCGGTGGAAGCGCGGCCCGGGCACTGCTGTTGGCTACGATCTGCTCGATCGAAACACGGATACTGCATGGCGATGTTTCTAAAACAATTCCATATGCACGATTTTTATTTTAACGCAGCTGAAACCTCAGCCTGCTATATACTGCACACAGCTGTGTAACGAGTACATACACCTAGTAAGTAAGACTCGGCCGCATCATTCAGTTTCAACCGAAAAATGCAAGGCCACTGACATTAGCGCTGGTCTTCCGGCCCTGCACCATCTCGGCCAGCACGATACCAGTGCCAAGACTCATGGCAATCCCCCACGGCCCGTGGCCAGCCGCAACAAACACCCCGCCGTTGGCCCCGGCCCTGGTCACGATGCCGGCCCCGATCTCCTCGTCCGGTATTCTGGCGATAATGGGCTTGCCCCAGTCGGTCACGGGCCGGAAGCACAAGCCCTCGCGGACAATCTCCAAGTCGTTGTCGTCGTCCGCAGCAGCGACACCACCACCACCGCCGGCCGGGCCAAGAGTCTGCCGCGCCGCCTCCCTGAGCTGGGCGAGACTCTCGTCGTACGGCGTCGCCTTCCCCTTCTCCGCATCCGGCAGCGGAAGGCTGGACGAGTTCAACCCGGCAAAGTAGATGTGGCCGCCGATGCGGGAGAACATCTCTGGGCAAAACCCGCCGTCGTGCGTCGTGAAGATGGCATGGCACCCGTTGCCCTCTAGCCCGGCATGCCACCGGGGCGATTTGAGAACCAGCGAGTGGCCCGCCAGGCTGCGGATCGGTATCTCCAGCCGTGACCAGGGGAACAGCGTCCGGAACACCTGCCCAGTCCAGGACCCGGCCGTGATGATGAGTCTTGTGCAAGGCAGCAGCAAGCTCTCGGTCAGGGGCTCGCCGGCTTCCAGCCGATCGATGTTGACACCAATCAACTCATCGCCATTACCAAAGTCATGGGTGACCACCGATGCCGGCTTGGCAGGGTGGTACAGCTTGACGCCGCGCGCGAGGCATTCCCGCAGCAGGAACTGGCAGAGCCGGAGCGGGTCGACCTGGGCGGTGGTGCCCTCGTCGCTGATAAGCTCGAGGTGGTCGCCGTCGACGCGCCGGAGCCAGGTGGGCGTCTTGCCGGAGCCGGCGTCGTCGAACGCCAAGGGAGCCGCGTCGGCGCGGCTAGTCCCGTCGCGCAGCCAGTCGTCGCCCCGCTTCGCCGACTCGCGCGCGGCCGCTGACGCCGCATAGCTGAAGCATGTCGCGGGCGAGTAGCCCCATTTCTCTCTCCCTCCGTGCTCTTCGGCGAGGCGGCGATGTTCTTCGAAGCTCAGAGCGCCGAGGGGGGCTAGGGCGGGGCCGAACCAGTCCTTGGCCAGGAAACCGCCTGCGTATCCCGAGGCGGATGAGAAGAGCTCCGGCGACGGGTCAACAAGGTGGATGCTTGATGGGTCCTGATGCTGTGAGAGATAGTAGGCGGTGGAGACGCCGATGATACCCGCGCCGAGGATAACGGTTTCGGCAGACATGATCGCTGTGTTACGTCGCTGACTGAAGACGCGTATATAGTACTTGAACAAACCTGAAGTAGGGGACAGTGAACCAGGGGCATCGAGGGAATGGCCCTATATATGAGGAGGTCTGAAGATTCGGCTTCCTACATACTCCACCTGAGAGCCATCCGTTCGAACGGGGCATATGGAGACGATATTGAAGCGCCGTCGAGACAATAGCGAACTGGATACATGTTCCGCGCCCTTAAGGTTAACAATATTGCCCCGCTCCCCACATGGAGGGGTTAGTTGGGTGAAATCTCGGGTCCAGAAAGAAAAAAGCGTGATCATTGCACAATAACCTAGATTCTGCCAAGACGCCCCTTGAACTGTCGGCCACTGAGACATCGCCAGTCATAGATAGAGATGGCAACCAAGGTCATTATCGTGACCGGTGCCAGCCGTGGCATTGGCCTTGCTGTGGCGCAATGCCTGCTGGCTGCATCCCACAACGTTGTTCTCGTCTCCAGATCAGCTGAGCCGCTTCAGGCTTTAAAGAAGCAATTTCCTTCTCAGGTCGCATACCTCGCTGCTGACATTACCGTTGCCGATGTAGGTGACATGCAACGAGGCTCGCTTCTCCACTCTCAGTCATTGGTCGCAAGTCTTGGACGAAGAATATGTCGCTGATCTGAGTAAAGACAGCCTGGAGGGTAACGGAACTCGCTATCCTCAAGTTCGGCAGGATCGATGGAGTTGTGGTCAACCATGGTGTCCTCTCGCCCATGGCCCGCATTGCAGATGCTTCGCTTGAAGAGTGGAAGCAGCTCTACGACGCCAACTTCTTTAGTGCACTTGCCCTTGTGAGTTGGATGCTGCGTGCCCATAAAGAGCTCGAGGGTTAGAGCCAGCGCTGACTGTCTACAAGGTAAAGCACACGATTCCGCACCTGCGTGCTGCCAAGGGTCGCGTCATCTTCACCTCGTCGGGTGCGGCAACGAAGGCCTATACCTCCTGGGGGGCATATGGATCCTCAAAGGCTGCCCTGAACTCACTCTCTCAGCACATTGCTGTCGAGGAGCCGGACATCACGGCGGTTGCGGTCAGCCCGGGTCGAGTTGATACCGACATGCAAAAGGAGATCCGGGAGAAAGGGACGGCCATGTTGAAGAAGGACTACGAGGATTTCAAGGCGGCTTTTGAGGAAGGCAAGCTGGTTAGACCTGAGCAGTCCGGAGGCGTCATTGCCAGGCTCTCCGTCGACGCTAAACCGGGGCTTTCTGGAAAATACTTCAAGTACGTATCGGGGACCCCAACCTCATATCCAGTCACTAATCATTGCAGGTGGGATGCGCCTGAGCTGGCAGAGTACCGCCAGTGAGGTTAGATAGAGTAGTCATCTACTTGATGGTTAGCGGTGAACCATATGAAATAACCATAACGAAGTGAGCAGCAGGTTCGCAATCAGATACAAAAAGAAGGCTTTATAGTTCTCCACAGATGAAATTTCAGTATTAGCATGGAATATAAAGTTGTTCATCACAACATAGGCAGTCTTTTGTAGCATTGAAAAGCACCTACCATTACAGTCCCTCTACTGACCGAGTGCCAATGTTCGAGACATCTGTGGACCGTATCGTTAGCACCCTTTCGAAGGGACGGATGGTCTTCCTGAATTCGAGTCGACGTGATGAATCAGGTGATAGGTTTCCGTCATAATTTATCGGAATTGGATAGTACATATTTGGGCATCATGGACTTGCGTCGTATTTGGGGCCATCGAGTGGCAATGCTGTGCCAACTTCGCCATCGTTAGCATAACTCGAGAAAGAGGATACGGTGTATGCGCGCGTGCTAGATCGGTAAGGGGCTCAGGAATGTCGTTTGGCTCGACAGTGTCAATCACCATGGTGAAGTAAGATTGGGGCGACACGAAGGTATTTCATCATTGAGATTCGCAAGTTGTGTTGAGAAGAGGCGTGCATGCTTACCTTACAGTGATCATTCCTGAAAGAATGCATTATTGAGGGGGAGGATTAGCGTGTCATGTCGAAAGAAAAGAATGGATGGACGAAATCGTCAAGAATCGGTCTCGCGGTGATTCCTTTTCAATCAGCATCGGAAGAAATCTTTTGATGGAGCTGTCCCGGCACCAGTAAATTTTTCCAGAGCTCCGCCGTAAACTCCTGCGGCGGGTCTTGTGGGGCCTGTGGCTGATGCTACAAAGCCCAAAGCGACATCCATGGAGCCAAGCCACAACCTGAGTGACGGTTGGCATTGGCATCAGCAACCCGTTCAAAGCACGGCAAAGTAGGTATAAAGACCTGCACACCTACTCCAAGGTCAAGGGGCCCGACTCTCGGCTCCGCAACTCACAATGTTTTTCCATCTGCCCAAGACATCGAAGCAGCTCACGCACTGGTGAAAGTGCTTCCGTCACCAATTTGATACGAACTGCGCGCCTGTCTCCGCCATTTGCGATCGGCCGGAATACCGTCCGCCTGGTGACATCTAGCCGTCACTGAGGGGCAGGCTCCCTCCTTCCTCGAAATTCCCAAAATCATCATGTCGGACCATGAGTTTGGAGGTTCGTAGATAATATTCATTTGAATCATGATCATCTTCAACGATGCGACTTCTGCAGCCGCGGGTTCAAGCGAATCGCCGGTGTGCAGCGCTCATCTGGGCCGGCCACTACAGGCCAGTGGGCGTGAGCTGTGTCGATATATCTATCGATGTTACATCAACACCCCGACCGTCTGAAGTCTCAAATAATTTCAAGATAAAACTTCACACTTGTCCATTCAACATTGATTCGTTTTGTGCCATGGCCTTTGGTCTGTTATGCCGACCATAGGTCCAAATGGTCGGATATCTTAGCCTCTCTGAGCTGGACTACCACTAAGTCGGCTATGGAATCCTAAGACCTTCCTTTGTCTTGCTTTCAGCATCGCGCATTCGTTATTTTCGCGAAATGCTGACTTCATCTAGGCAACGACGACCTCTCCTTGCCCAAGGGTATGTAACCGAGCCACCCCAAAATGCCAGAGTCTCCTACCAGGTCTACAGTCCCTCGCTGTTGGTTTTATATATCGGCGGCTGAAGTCATTGTAGCTCCTGTTTAGCTTGCAGGATGAGATGCGGCAGCCCATGGCTTGAAGGATGCCCGGGCTGGATCCATCTTCTTGCCGGCTCTGTTGCTCGGCCTGGCTAGAAGACTCCCTGCTCGACCTCCATGCTGCAGTGTCAAGTGCATGGAGTCTTCTGTGTTTTTATGGACGACGGCTGACCCCACACAAGCAACTGTCCAAAAGATCGTTGGCGAGATACTCGCGTCGTCGTCTGGCATCGCTTTCTCCAAGGAAGCTCGTGATCTCCTCATTGAATGCTGCGTCGAGTTTATAACCCTCGTCAGCTCTGAGGCGAACGAGATATCGGAGAAAGAGGCCAAGAAGACGATTGCCTGCGATCACATCGTGAAGGCGCTCGACCAGCTCGGCTTCCCCGATTATGTGCCAGCAGTGTTGGAGGCCGCCGCGGAACACAAAGAAGTGCAAAAGGTGAGCGCCCAACGGTTCTCTATGGCTGCCGCTTAACGCTGACGTATGAAAACAGGGTCGCGAGAAGAAGGCGAACAAACTTGAGCAGAGCGGCATGACGCTCGAGGAGCTTGAGCGATTGCAGCAGGAACAGTTTGCCGCCGCCGCTGCGAGGCATAATTGAGAGGAGCCATATCAGCCAAAGTTGCCTGCGCAACAAAGGACAACGGCTGTCCGCGTTATTTAGGAGTCTGGCGAAATCGGAGGGTCTGTCGTTGCTGGGGAATGACACTGCATCACTTGGCGTTTGAGCGAGGTAGCTAGATGCTGTGGCGGTTTGGTATAGATAGGAGACCTCTGCCATGAGTTTCACCAGGTTCAGGCAGGATGATGAAAACCGCCTTCGACAAAATACACCGAAGACTTAGAGGCACCGCATGAGTGAGCGTGGGTTCTGGCCGGCAGTTCGTGCAGCATGAACAGACCTCTGCTCCAACGTGCCCGAGTCGCACGCTAAGGGTGAACAGGTTGGAGAAGCAGCCATCAGTTGCCCCTACTTTGAAACCAGAAATTTAAGAGTTTAGGATAATACAGCCTCTATTGGTACCGCCGCTAACTACCAACTTCCGTTTCCCAGGTTATGTACAGCCCATAGCATGGCCCCAAGAAAGACCGCGCATCCAGTGCTTGCGCCACCAGCTCGCTCTTCAAAACCAGGGGAGTTTAGTAGCCATCCTTACCCCACTTGTTGTACTTGTCGTGGAGGTGCTACACAGACACACATTAGCTTCGCCAGAGTCCAACCCGTCGAGAACAGCCCAAGCGAAAGACATCTAAGGCCTTACCTTGGGGAGGTTCACGTCGGGAATAACGACGACGTTGACGGCACTAGGCGCATCCTTGGGTGTCGCGCTGGGGTCGCCACCGGGTTGGTACTGATACTTGCCCTGGGTCGAACCCGTCTCCCACGGCATGCTGTTCTTAGCGAGAGGGACGCTGTTCTCGGACGTCGACTTGGTCGGGGAGCGGCCTGCAGCAAGGGGGAAAACGGTTGGTTAGCGTTTCGCTATCGGTGAGCTCCGCGCGTCACCCGAGCTTGAAGGGCTCAAATTCGAAGATGACAACGGAAGGGCGGAAGACGACTGACCGAAGTAGAAGCCGGCGCCGGTTAGGGCGCAGACCACGACACCACCGAGGATCTAGACGGCGCAAGTTTTAAAGTCAGCCTTGTGTGTGTTTCTTTCAATTCCACCCCCATGCCATATATACGCTGTCGAGTCTGGAAGCCCAGGAACGTCGGAAGATTGCCGGGGCAGGTCCGGGTGTCGTGGGAATTTTGACGCACCATGATCTCGGGGTTCTTCTTGGACTCGGTCTTGAGCGCTTCCTCCCCTGTCCCGGCCAACCGGCGGGCGGTGGTGGAAAAAGCTCTGCGGGCAATGAGAGAAGCCATTGTTGCTGTGCCTATGGCGGGGATTGGCGGCAGGGAGGTGCAATTGCTGTTGCGAGAGCTCGACGGTTGCTTTGACAAGCTTGGATCCTGCCTGCCGTCATACGATGCGTTTCGTCAAGACGGAAGCTCCAATCCAGGCTTGGCACCTTATGTAATGAACTTGGCGGCGCGGCCAGCTGTTCGCCAGCTGCCTTGTTAGATGAAGAGCTTGTGGGAACTGGGAAGCACCACTAGGATTACTGAAACTTGGCGTTACTTAGGGGATACATATATCCATTTCTCACTCCAGATGTTTGCGGTTGACAGAGTCATCTACATCGTCATTTTCTCGATGGCCCCCTTCAAAGACGGTTTGAAGGAACCAGCGGCGTGAAGTTGCGATTTGTTTGGTAAGAGCAGCTGCCTACGAAGTCCATCCCGGAGAGAGGCAGTCGCAAGCGTTCTCGCAAACGGTCCTCCTGCTCCTGAGGGGGCTTATGACATTCGCAACTTCCTGGCAAGTTTATAGGAATTGGGCGGTTTCCTTAAGTCATCCTGCAAGTGAAGTCCTTCCACGCAAAGGCGATAGTATGAGGAAGGCACATCGCAGGGTGCATACTGGTAAGGTGAAGAGCTCACCACTCGCCGGGCAGATACATAATGGAAGCTAGTCAGAGCTGTGGGCTTGGCCACTCACATAATGAACTCTTCCATCGTAAGTCTGATCGATCGAGTGTTTGTGTATCAGCAGGCGCGCCTTGGCCTCATCTTCCCTCTTCTCAACAACAACCGTTTCCTCCCCATAAGCCCAATTTACAATATTTTCGCCTGCAGTTCTTGGTTTCCACACGGAAACTCTTGACTAGCCCTCTGTCGGCAACCTGTCCTCGTCCATAATGCCGCACCCGTCCTCTATCATGATGCTGCACTACGATTCTGAATCCGAGGACAAGCCGCGACGCGTCCTCGATACGGACGGCGACTTCACCGTCCCCGATATGAAGCCGAGCATCACCTTCAAGCTCCACGAGTTCCGCCCGATGGTGCAAGATAAGAACGGAAATATGATTCCCTCAACGGGAATCATGGCGATACGCCCCGTTCCCTCCCCCGCAGTCGTCCAGCGCGTTCAGGCGGCGATGGGAAACGGCACCAACGGTGTCTGGGCGGGAACCGTATTCACTCCAGTGCCCGGTGCATCCCCCGCGTCCATGTTCGCGCCTCGGTACATCAACACAGGATCGCCACGCCGAAACGTGCAGCGTTACGTCCTCCGCCGTCGGTACGTGCCTCATATCGGTGGGCTTAAAACGATGCTCATCTATACCGACGGCGCATGCCTTGCCAACGGTGCGGCGGACGCTCGTGCTGGATGGGCCTTTATCTTCAAGCCTGGGTCCGCGGGTGCTGTGAGCGGAGTACTCGAGCAGAAGGGTCCAGACGGCGAGCTGCACAGAGCAACAAGCAACCGCGCTGAGCTACGTGCCGTCATCGCCACGCTCGAGTTCCGCCAGTGGTGGGGTGAAGGGTTCCAGCGCATCGTGATCGCCACAGACTCGGAGTGTGTCGCGTACGGCGTAACGGCATGGCTGAAAACCTGGGCAGCGCGGGGCTGGCGCACATCGGGGGGTTCGCGAGTGCAAAATCAAGATTTGTGGGAGCGGTTAAGTGAGAGGATGGGAAGTTTTGTGGAGGGCGGCTGCGAGGTCAGCTTCTGGCGGGTCCCGAGAGCTTGGAATGCCGAGGCTGATCAGGCAGCCAAGGTCGCTGCTGAGGATGGCGGAATCAATGTGGAATATGCCATCCAGGAAGGCTTCATGATCTAATGGGTAAACGCTATGCCGGGTGACTGTCAATACTGGAGAAGTAATGTATACCTTAGTTACGCCTAGCCTACCAAGCGGTCTGATGAGCTCATCGCCCTCTCGGAAGTCCCGAATCACTGCCATAGTCAATTAGTTACCCAAGTCCAGCAGGTCCAAGTTCCAACTCCTGGCAGGCCCTTAAGGAAAAAAGATCTTGTCCTGCTGCGTAGATGTGTATAGGCACGATTGGTCGCAACAGAGCAAAGGAGTAGCTTACCCTATCTGAGCCGCCAATGACAGCCCTGATATCTTTTCTTCGAGGCCATGACATCTATCCTAACGTTGCATATCTATTCGTACGTCGCCTACTTCGTCGTGTATGTACAGATTCTGCTCGTCAGGTACTGTGTAAGTGTGTTAAAGGGGGGAGCCGACTGAGCATTCAAGGTGCATAACAGGTCACACTCAGGGGTAAAATGGCCCGTGCGATGCAGCCCCCCAGCGAACTAGAAAAGAGCGCCAAGCTGATGCCAGGTTTGGTCCAGCCAGTGGGCTCCCCCATCGCCAAAAAAGCAACCCACCCGCTTGGTAAGGTTCCATTGCGCGGTCCGTTTTCATCAACCCCCAAGACCAAAGTTGGCGATCAGTTTGCGTTGCCAGCGCTCGGTCTCTCCCTAACCTCCGTCACTCTTTACGCTGACTTCACTTCTGCCGCTCCTTATGCCTTTTTCACCTGCTGTACTGCTTACCTGTTAACGCCACACTCGACATCGGCTTCGATTACACCAGTCCTTCGTCTGGTGGAGTAATCTCTTCAAAGCCTCCGTCATCGAGCTGTTTGTGACGCGCCCGGACCCTATTCGTTTTCGCCGTTTTGTCGCATCCAACCTCGGCGCCTGGTCTTACTCAGCTTCGCCTCGATCTCGATTCTACCGTACCAATAATCATCATGTCATGATAGGGATCGATCACCGTCTTAAGCCTGGATACATGAATCTGTGATCGTCGAGCCCGAGAGACTTCCACTCCGTCTATACGATGGTTTCCCCAGAGGGAGCGCCACGGGCGCTCTCTCCCACGGCCAGCAACGATGACAGCTTCCCGCAATTTCCCCGCTCCGAGATGCCCGGCCCCCCAAGCATCATCTCTTCACGCATGACAGATATCATGACTGACGACGGCGGGGACTCGGAGACACAGCGTGCGGCTGGAAGCCAGAGAAGGAGTGGCCTCTATTCGGATGCCGCATCCCGTCCGGGAACTGCAAGGACTGGCATCTCTCAGAAAGGGCCTTGGGGCCAGGCAACGCCTCTCCGCCGCGGCTTGTCCGGGAAGCGGGGGAGCATCGCAGGCAGTGTTGCCAGTTCGTCGATGGGAGTTCGACCAGCGAGTTCAACGAGCAGAAGCCATGTTCCCACTCTCACATCGCATGCTTTTTTCCGACCCATGAGTTCGCAGAAGCTGCAAGCTCAGCGGGCAATCACGAGGCCAACGACCATGAACCGTCAGATGACGTCTCATGGCGACGGTGTCGACACGAATCGGGACAGTCTAATTTCGAATCCTGCCCCTCAGCTAGCGAGCCAGTCTGGTGATGAGGGCGACATGCGGCCGCCGCCCTCCAGAGGCACAGAGTTCACCGAGCAGGAGCCTTTTGATCGCATCACAGCCAACACCAGCCCGACGCACGGCCATCAGGCAACTTCGAGCATGGCAGATAGCGTGCGGCCGCTTCAGAGAAAGCCAGAAGCAGCAAGAACGCTAACGCTTGACGTGAAGAAAACATATCAGCCTGGAGCGAAGACCGCGACTCCTGTCCGCACACCCCGTTCCCTGCGATCCAGTTTCCTGATGCCGAGAGCTGAGTCCGGCAGCGGCAACCGCGAAATGCAGGGCGGCGAGAAGTTAGAATCCGTCGCCTCGTCCCCTCGAGTCTCGCCTGCAGACGGGAACGGGAAAGCACCACCAACCAAGGACAAGATCAAGGCGGAGCTAGGTCGCAATTACGAGTACTTCCAGGGTAACACCGTCTTTTGCATTGGGGGCCGGCTACAAAACACCAGGCACCGTCCCGTGAACATAGCAACCGGCTCCTGTATCGTTATCCCGGGTGTCCTCTTCTTCATCTTCTCCGCCCCCTGGATATGGAACAACATATCACCAGCGATACCCATCACCTTCGCTTATCTGTTTTTTATCTGCATGTCTTCGTTTCTCCATGCGTCCGCCTCTGACCCTGGCGTAAGTTTCCCATAGTGATAGTCTCCATGGGTTTTTGAACTGACTCGGTCATTAGATCCTGCCCCGAAACGTGCACCGGTTCCCGCCGGTAGACGAAAACGAGGACCCGTTGAGGCTTGGCCCTCCAACAACGGAGTGGGCGTTGATCAAGTCCTCGGAAAAAAACACGGCGGCAATGGAGGTTCCTACCAAGTATTGCAAAACATGCAACATCTGGCGGCCCCCGCGTGCCCATCACTGCCGGCTGTGCGACAACTGCGTCGAAACGCAAGACCACCATTGCGTGTGGTTGAATAACTGTGTCGGCCGGCGCAACTACCGCTACTTCTTCACCTTCATCACCACAGCCACATTCCTCGCACTCTACCTCTCCGGAGCTTCGCTGGCGCAAATCCTAGTCTACATGAACCGCCAAGACGTCTCCTTTGGCGATTCCATCGGCCGCTTCCGCGTGCCCTTTGCCATGGTCATCTACGGCTTCATCGCCTTCACGTACCCCGGCGCGCTGATGGGCTACCACGTGTTCCTCATGGCCAGGGGCGAGACGACGCGCGAGTACCTCAACTCGCAAAAGTTCCTCAAGAAGGACCGGTACCGCGCCTTCACACAGGACAGCTGGTTCAAGAACTGGGTCGTTGTCCTGTGCCGTCCCCGGCCGCCGTCGTACTACTCGTTCAAGAAGAAGTACGGCGAGGGCGACCAGCGGCTAAGAGCTTACCGAAGAGATCAGCAGCAGCACCGGTCCCGCCCGGACTCTGACGGCGTGGAAATGCAGGACGTTAAAGTGGCCCCGCCCCAACAGGGGTTTTCGGGGCCATCGTCTCTGCGGGATGCGGCACGCCCGGCGGCAGCGGAGACCGGCGTATGACGGCTCCATTCCGTCCTTTTCGATGTTTTATGCTACTTGTTCCGCCAATTATATTTCTTTAATCTCTTTCTCACGACGCTGCCTTCTTTTCTTTTTGTCTTTCGAAGACCGACCGGGTATGGGTCTCAGCGTGGCGTTTCCAGACGTGTATGACGAATTGTAACCAGGATTCCAGGGCGATTAGACCTGCCGCATGTATGTATGTATATTGTTCCAAAGTACTGTATGTAATGAGTGGGGTTTGAATAGTATTCCCTTCAGCTTTTGTGGCCATCATTGTATTGGCCGGATTTACAGTCATTCAGTCCAGATCTGGGTTTGGCTCTCGGAGTATAGGGGGATGCGGCCAGGATTCACCGACATCTATCCGCGCTCTGCCTGTCATCATGGTAGCGATCTTGACAATAAACCCATATATCTTTAACCGCTCCCTATTTGGAAAGAGATTCGCCGAGGTATCTACCAAGCCTGAACATCAAGAATTTGAATGGTATCAAAAACTGACAAAACAGGGGCAAATATGGGCAAGGGACAGAAGTTCGAATAGGAGAGCGTGTATATACACACCAGAACAGGGCGGTTGGCTCCAAGGAGCACTGGACAACGCGGTGTACTTGGCATGTTCATGGATATATACCACTCTCCCCGCCTCTAAGCGACTCACGGTTAAGCATACCACATCTGAGAAGCAAGAATAGAAGCAAATGGGAATAAGGTCCTAAGCTCGCGGCCAGTCCAACCAAACCAAACCAAACGGTCAATTCTTGTTCCTTTCTTCGCATACGCCACTTCTTCCGCCTCCTGATGGGTATCAGGTTCCCCGTCGCTTCCCTATCCAGAGACAGAGTAGGAGTCAATTTGAGTTGATGAAAGGATTATACAGGGTTTACTCTGTTTCTAGCCGTCCCTCCCCCTCCATTGGCAACCTCCCTCTAGCCCATCTCTACGCTGGTTTGTACAGATTGTACGCTACATATACTGTATTCTATTGTAACCATGTCCGTATTTCTGTCTGTATTACATGCCTGCCGCCGCCGCTAGGGGTTAATCGAACAAATCCAAATTCAACCAGGCCAAACCAAACCAGGCCACTATGATTCAACAGATAGAAAGATAGATGATACAAGTCCCAACTTTTCTACCCAGGATCGCAGAGTAATTATCCTACCGTACAGTAACACCCTGAGAATAATAACGAGGGTCGAACGAACCATACGGCGTATGTAAAGGAACTACACCGCCCCGTACCAACCAACCCGAAACCCAGCCCAGGAGGAGGGAGCTCTTCTAATCAACAATGAGGACCAGAATGAATAATCAAGCCGATGACAAGCCTGCGCCCTCCTCCCCCTTGGCCTGCTCTGTACCGCTATCCCGCCCCTCCTTGTTCTTATCCCCATCCTGATTATTCTTGTCTTCGTCCATCTGTACCTCCACGTCCGCCAAGCCACCCTTAGCAGCATCCCCAGCAACGCCATCATCACCTTCACCTCCACCACCTTCATCCGTGGACGTAGCAGCACCCTTCCCCGTCCCGTTCCCCTCCTCGTCAGCCCCTTCCCCACTCCTGCTCCTGCTCCTGCTACTGCTTAACCCCTCTTCCTGGCGATCGAGTTCTCTCTCGAGGCTGCCAAGCAGGTTAAGCGAGCCGTCGTCCTCGTCCTCAGCCACCGCCGTCGGCAGGAGGGCGGGGGAGTCAGGGGGTTGGGGGTCTTCTTCTGCTTTCTCTTCTTTCGTTGGTGGTGGTGGTTCTACTTGTGCTGCTGCTGAGAGAGGGTTTGAGGGTTCGGATATTTGCTCGGTAGCCCCGCTAGTCGCTGCTGCTGCTACTGCTGCGGCGGTGGTCGATGTTGCTTCTGTAGTGGTGGTTGATTCCGCCGCAGTCTGCCCCGCTCCGGCGCCGTCAGAGACGCCTTGGACTGTAGTCTCTGCGACAAGGGTCTGGCTGACGGTGGTTGTGGTCCCTGAGCTGAGTGTCGTGGCCATGGTGCGAGAGCGGACGTCTAGATAGCCTGATGCGGAGTGCGGCGCCGGCTCGGTGGGCGACTGGATCATGACGTTTTTCAACGGGCTGCCTTTGGGAGAAGCCAGGTGCGGCGGGAGGTTAGAGAGACTCGGCGGGTGAGAACGGGCCTTCGGGATTGTGACTTCCTCCTCTTCGGAGGGAGCAGGGCGGACGTCGTCGGCCTCTTCGACCGAGCTCGGCTGAATGGCCTCGGACATCTCTGAGTCCTCCGTCTCCAGGCCCTGCGTATCCCCGTTGGGGCTCCCGACGTCCGGTGTCTCGCCGGCTTCATCCTCGCCGCCCTCCTCCTCTCCTTCGTCGCCTTCGTCGCCATCGCCAGCTTCCTCTTCTTCGGAGGGCAGGCCTGACATATCCGCCATCTCACTGTCTTGGTTTCCGCTGTCTTCGGCGTCCTCAATCTTAATCCCCTGCTCATGGCCCGTTGTTAGCAAACGGTTGCGTTTTCGACTGCTTGAGCTAACATGTAAGCTTACATCTGCACCGACACCCTCAGGTTTAACGGACAAACTTGCGCCTGTCGTTGCCGAGGGTTGCGACGAGCGCGTCGCGGGTAACGGCAGGGGCAGTCTGCCCTTCCTGCGGCCCCGCCCAATGCCCTTCGCCTTTCTCTTTGGAGGCGGCGGCCGTCTCCTGACTGGCGTCGCTTGTTGAGGCGCCAACTCTCCCTGGTTTGCTGATGGCGCCGGCACGACCGTTGTAGAAATAACCTCGCCGTCCACCTGCTGCCCTTCGGTGAGGGTGACGGTCTGTTCGTAGGGGTTGCCCGCCGCGTCGATCCGGCGCACGGTGGCTCTGATGACGGTGGGCCCCGCAAGCTGGGTGGCCGCGGCCTTGGAGGCTAGCGTCACAGTGTTCTTGTGGCGCTTCGCTAGATGGGACGTGATGGGAGTCTCGGCGTTCCGCGGCACCTGCCTCCACATCTTGACCATGAACCCTTCGTTGTTGGACGTGTCCCACTCTTTCTTTTCTCCTTTGACAGGGTCGGCTTCGGCCTCGGCCTCCTCCTCTTCCACAGGCGCGGGTCGCTTGTACAATCGACCGGATCGGGCGGCGCGAAGTAGTTCCTGGCTGTGCGGCGGGAGGAGGTGTGTGTCCCTGGGCATACCAAACGGGAGCTCGACGGCCCATCGGTCGCTCTGCTGGGTCATTTCCTGCTGCATCGACGACGTCGTGGCGGGCACCAATTCCTGACGCCATTGCCGCACGGGAAGGCCTGTCGACAACGGAGAGGCACGGGTCAGCCACTCTAGGCACTGTTGAGCGTGGAATCGGCCCAGGACACACCTTCAAAGTCATCGGGCTCTGGAAAACCGGCACGATTGCCGCGGCGCGTTTGCGTCGCGGTCCTGTATTGCTGCCATTGCGACCACACTGTCAGGAAATCTTGTCGCAGTTCTGCCGCATTCGGCGGACTTGGCCTTGCGACTTACCGTCGGCGCCATTGAGACGAGTGGAGAGTGTCGCGTCCTCGAATTTCAGCTTCTTGTGCCTCCACCTAGGTCAATAGATGCTGCAGTACTCTGGGCGGCCGTGGGAACGGTGACGCTCGCCGACCGTCCCGCTATCGTCTCTCTCGTGTATATCCAAAACTAGCGCGCGACAAGGTGTCGCCGGCGGCCTTCGGTGGGTTGGAGCCAATGATCAGGAGGTCAGAGGTGCCTTGACAGCGCTTTGCAATAGGATGAAAGCGGATAGCAGTATGTAACACAAGCAAGCCAATTGATGTTGTAAATTGATATCGAGGCGCGAGGATGTGTTGATCAAAAAGCACACGTTCGTCCTGCCGCGATTCGATGCATTCGTATCGTTACCATTCTCGGCGAATCGTGGTTCGCTTACAACGATATCTCACAAAGGCCAAATACTCCACCAACTCACATGTGAAATTGTGGATTCACTGTACATACATAACATAGCCTCGTCTCCCAATGAAGCAGGGGACGAATCCTCCCTTGATTGCAATGGCTGCCGATTATAGCTAATACTGAGGCGGCTCGGCCAGGCAGGCATCTTGCGTAGTCAGTCTCTTTCCAGCGCCACAACTCCATAGATACCCGCTTGCCGCATCTCCAGCGAAAGCCGAGTATGCTTGCATCTACCCAGTGCAAAGCGTATGTGCCAAAAAGACGCCGTTCCGTAGTCTACAGACTGTGGCGCCAGGCGGCAGCCGCAGCGTAATTGAGAAGGGGGAGGGGGGCGGGGGTTCCGCGGCCAGGGGCACACTCAGTCCCAGCTGCTCTCCGGTCAGTACTGAACCCTTCCAGGCCAGCAAAACTGGTGTGATTAGAATCACTCACCCGGTATCCTTCTGCCTGGTGATCTCGCCGTGCCCTTCTTGATCCTTGCCCTGCACGCCCAATCAGCCTTTGCCACTTCCTACCCTTCCTGCCATACGGCCGCGGCGCGCAAAACGTACCGATATCCCTCCTTCTACCACAAGCCGATCCTGCTGATAGAACTGGCTGATCATTGTCTGGCGCTGTTGCATACCAAGCATCAGCCTCAGCATAACCCAACTCCACAGGTCCCATTGGCAACCAAAGCAGCGTGGGAGCACACACCTTGAGCATCTGCAAATCCTGCAGCCCCTTCTGCATCAATTCCTGGATCCTGCGCGGGTCCTCAACACTCTTGTTCTCTCGGAAGGCATCCCTCGTGCGGCGCTTGGCGTATTCCCTAAAGTTGTAGGCGGCGAACTGGTTTCCCTGGCGGAGGAGCTGTCGGTACTGTTGGAGGCGTCAGTCACGGTGACCTCATGCAGAGGATGTTCAACCCCATCAACGGCTTATAGATCCCAAAGCGAGCACAAGCACCACAGGGGAAACGGGAGAAAGCAAAAGCAAAGAGTCCTGCCGGAGGATCGGATATGGGTTCGGACATACCAGCGACAGCACCTTCTGCGCCGATTCCGGTCGAGCGGCCGTCTGCAAAGCAGACATCTCGGAGAGTGAGACGAGATTTTGTTCTCTTGCGTGTGGTGGTCGTGGTGGCTGCAAGGGGAGCGGAACGTGGGTGAGATGTAAAAGTCGCCGCCTAGGTTCAATTCGTCTTGTAAGATAGTGTAGATAGACCCTTAACCTTGGGGCCGGGAATTTGCGATGACGAAATGCGCCGCGACTTTATCGGAGATAGGACGGTCGGATATAACGATAACAGCAGAATGTTGGTGTTGCAGTTGCACAGACCTCAGCCTTGACATGGCGCCTCTGTAAGTGCATATCTATTTGTGTTTACATTCACTGTGCAATGTGTGCATACCCTATATCAAGGACCCTCCCCCTTACTCCGTGTCAGCCCGAGTAACACGCATCTCTTGCCGATAAAACAAAACGTGAAGCAAACGCCTATACTCATACCGTTTTATCATAGGCTTGTCCTTTACTCCATATCTTCCCCGATCCCCGTTCCTTTTCCTCTTCCTCTCTAATTACGGCCCGCCCGGTTTCAGAGCTCAACAAGCGCCTACCTTCTCTACACTACATCGCCAATTCGGGGAGCTAAGTGGCAAGCCATGCCTGGAGATACCTCAGCGTCACAGCCCCGTCGTCAACCAGCGTCTCAGAAGGCGAGCCATCGGCATTGCGCTGGAAGGCGTAACGGAGAATGGCGCCAATCCTGGCCGCCTGCTCAGCCATGTCGCGGATTTTGGCCCGCCGGCCGTCATCATAATCACCATCATCTCCAATTCCCGAAGCGGATCAGAACTCGTTCCAGAACGCCTGATGCAGCCGCGAGCGGCAGGCATAGTCATGCCAGCCACCAAGGTTCATGTACCCCGTTGTCAGGTACAGGGTATCCAGCTCCATGCCGAAGGGCAGGATCGCCGCAAGTGACCAGTCGATGATCCCTGTGATTTCAAAGGTGTCCTCGTCAACTAAGATGTTGGTTCTAGAGAGGTCGCCGTGCGTAAGGACTTGTGGATATTCCTGCGCGAAGAGTGCGGGGAGTCTAGGTGCCAACTCCGATACCACCGGGGTGCTGAGAATCGATGGTGACGCCTTCAGCAGAGCGAATCTGGATTGAATCCTGTTTAGGTTTTCCGCTCGTACTTCGGCTGCTACGTGTTGCGGCTTGAACCAACATCGAGCAAAGTACCTGTTTGACACATATAAGCAGCAATACCTAGGACGGTAAGCATCGGCCTAGGTGGCAGGCGACATGTGCTCTTGTAGCCAAGGTAGCTAACGAACCTGGCAAGGTGCCGAACAAAACAAACATGTTTAGCCTCGGTCACGTCGTCCATGTCAACCTGGCAGTCAAGAGCATCAAGGCACGAGATTCCCGGCAGGTACGGCATGGTATGAATGGCCAAGGGGGGGTCGGCACCATCTACCGGGCCGTGTTGCGATACCTTGGGCACCAGGGGCCCGTGGATCGCCTGTGCCAACTCTACCATGCTCTGGTCGAGGTGAGCTTGTGGCTCTCGGAAGGACACTACAGTACCCTGTTTCGCTGTTCCCTGATCGTCTTGAAGTTTGCAGACGACAGTATAGCTCATCGAGCCTGGCGTGTCGACATTGTAGACGTTGGAAGCACCCGAGATGGATCGCGCAATCTGGTCGCACTGGGATTGGTCGGGCATTTGCGGCCCTCGAAAAAGCGATCAACAGCCTGCTGAGCCCAGGATGTCTCGTCCATGGCAACGACCAAGGAGCTAGAATACTGAGGTGAAGAATGGCTTCGCTTCGAGGTTACAGATAAAGCTGCCTCGGACCTCGAGGCTGCCTTTTCTAGCTGAAAGGTGGTGGGGTTGCCATTGCATGTACCTATCCGTAGGTACATTCTAATCATCAAATGTCGGTGAGTCGAACCACGCCCGAATCTTCTCCAGAGCGAACAAGTCGTGGCCACTGTCCGATGTGTCGTAATCCTTCATCTCTCCGTCAATCCACCCCTGAGTCCCCCGGCTACTCCCTAGTGCCGCGCCAATCTCTTGTGCAGACCCAAAATCGATCAGCACCGGCATACCCGCCTCGTTAACTAGGATGTTGCTTGGGTTGAGATCGTTGTGAGCCCAGTTAAGCGAGTGCAGGTGGCCGATGGCCGATTCGAGGGCTTTCATGAATCGCTCCTTATCCACGGATCCGGCCTTGTTTCTCAGGTAGTCGGCCAACGTACAAGGGTGTCGATCGAGGATGAGGCCGACGATGCGGCCTCGGCGAACGTAGCAGCCGTGGTAGCGGATAATGTGGGGGTGTGGGTGCTGAGAGAGCATCTCCATCGCTTTGGCCTCCTCCAGTAGGCCTTTGGGGATTAGCTTGAGGACGTTATGTTTTTGGAAGACATCATATAGACTCATGTTTGGACGTTTAACGTAGATGTTGGATGGTAGCGTTTCCGGGGCTCTGGTGAGCCCCTCGCCAGAGCATGTCCACTCTGGGAAGATATCCTCATCAGGGACGGGAGTGAGGGCAAATGCGATTTGCTCAAGATTGATATCGCATTTGGGAATATTCAAATTGCCGAAGTAGGCGATGTCATCTTTGTCGAAAAGTGCGAAGGTTGTGTGAGATTTATTTGCCGGTTTCCTCGTCATATTGCTCGTGGAGGAATGTCAAGTCTTCCAGCGTGGTCGCTTGGGGTACCATGATGACGGGATTCTGTAAGGTGATGATGATTGCCGCAAGGCGGGAGCGGAAGTTGGGGCTAGCTAGAATTGGTACCCAAGGCGGAAAAACATACATAACTCTGAATGTAATCGGACGGGAGCACCTAATAGGTACCTGTTCATCCAGAGACAACCAACATCACCTTATATTAGCATGTATTACCATGGACTCCGTCCATCTGCTCTACCAATACCCATACACATAGACGCCCCCTCCCGTCCTAGCAGCCCAAGTCAACCAAATACCAAAGCCCCCATGCCAGCAGCCCCAAAAGAAGTTGAACGTTTTGACATATCCAAGCAGCCAGAATGCCCATAGCAATTACGGTCCCGTCCAGTCAGGCAGGTAAGCAAGTACTCCGTAACGGTTTTCAACCCTCTAGACAGACAGACAGACAGACAGACACACCCCTTGAGAGCCGAAACCAAGCATACATGAACAACCCAACCCGCCTCTGCTCCCCCGGCCAATCACCATCATACAACTGCATTACCATCATGGCCCTACATACCAAGTCTGCATAGCCTGGGGCCCGGCCCCGAACCCGTCAGACATGTAATATCCCAACTCATGCTCATACCCATCATTCATGGCCAGCGCCTCATGGGTATAGAACTGGTGATGCTGCTGTTGAGTTTGCGGCTGCGGCTGCTGCTGCGCCCGTTGTTGCTGTTGATGCTGCTGCTGCGGCTGGGAATCATAGGGCATACCCACCGCCCCTTGAGCTGACGGCGGTGGTTGTGGAGGAGCCGGCGCAGGGGAACCGGCCGCCGTCTGATGGTGCGTATCAAACGCCTCGATCAGCAGGCCCAGTCCGTCTGTGGTGGTGGTGGTGGTGGTGGTGGTAGCGGACGGGGCCTGTCTTGTGAGGTGGGCTTGGGGCTGCTGCTGCTGCATCGGCAGGTGGTGGTGACCCTGGGCAGGTGCTTGCGGGACCGGGAGGCGCATGCTAGGATCGGTGGCGGCGTACAACGCCTGCGCCGCGACGGCGCTCGGTGGCTGTTCAGGGAGAATGAGGATGGGCAGGTTGGGACTCGGAGGCGGCGGGATGCCGTTCTTTTCCTTCGTGGCGACAGCAGACGGCGCTGGTGCCGACATCCGTGGTTGGATCGGCTTAATCGCTGGGCGGGTGGAGGAGGATACATGTAGGACATGGGGTATTTGCTCTTGCTAGGACGCAAAAAAGGGTTAGGCCTAGCCGCGGGTAATACGGGGGTTGCGGGGAGAACTCACGCTGTCGGCCATACCGACCATACTACCCTCTGTCTCGAGCGTAACACCATTCGGGATACGGTAGAACTTCTCTAGATGGTCGTACCACCGTGATGCGAGCGGCCAGACATTTCGGCTTTCGGCGAGGATGCTGAGAATGCGCTGGACCATCATTGGAGCATTGCGGGTTATCGACGGGTCCGGGCAGACTATGCAGTGAAACGACTGTTAACCGTTAAGCTCGTGTCAAATAGCAAGCAGCACTTACTGCTTGGGAACTTGCACGGATAACACGCCAAGAAGCCGCAGCTGTAAACACAAAAGGCCTGCCAACAAACTGTCAGTGTCTTTTGGCCCCATGTCGTTGCTTCGCTAGCTGTGCCTACCGCCATCTGGGCACCAGGACCCTCTTCTGGGGCTCTGTCGGCGTGGTGTGCCTCTATCTGCTCATACAGCATGTTTACGTTTCTAAACAGCTCGAGCGCCATGTTGGACCAGAATGCTGTCAGTTTAGGGTCCGACTTATCGTAGGAAATCATTCTGATAGATCGCGGTCAGTTATTCAGCTCACAGAGATGTCATAGGCATTCGTCTCCTACTCGTGCAGATATGCTTTCCGGATAACGATGTTGCACAGACGGGTTGTCATGGTCACCCCGAGATATGCCTGCCGCGGACATGAGCGGTGAATTACGCAGTGTACGGGGAGGCGCACGAAGAGGGCGCAAGGGAAATAGACATACCAGGTCCTGGCCTTCTTGCTTGTAACCTTTGAGAAGGAGACTGCTCCATCGGTGGTCATGAGGCAGCCCTCTCTCCCATTCAGCAAGGCGCCTCTCCATTTGGGCGTACACACTCGCCGCGTCCCATGGCCGTAAATCTTTGCTGTTGTTCATAGCGCGTCGGGATATGGCGCCCCAGAAGTAATGTGCCTGGATAAGGACAGCAAACAGGGACCTCCCTTCATCAGAAATCAGGGCAGGGTTGTCGATGGCCGGCACCGTGTCTTCAAGCGCCGCCCGCGACTTTGGTTCTATGGCGTGAGCAAAGTCCTTCTCGCTGCTCGGCAGCAGGGCCGTAATGTCGCTCGCCGACAGTAGTACAGGGGACCTCGGTCCCGAATGCAGGTTGTCCTGGCTGTGCAACATCCACTGCGACAAGCAGTCAGCATTTGAGCTACCCCCAGCAAGTTCGACTGCATAACATACTAGAGTTCTTCGTGCAGATTCAGCTCGAATAATGAGCTCCTTCGTTTTGTTTGGCAAGGCATAGGTCTCTTCTCTATGCAACTGCATCAGGGTTGCCATCCGCATCGCAATGGCCAGGTTGATCTTATCTTCTGTCAGTACACCCGCCGTAGTATGCCATTGGCATATACCGCCAAGTCAAACTCACTGAGCTCTTGTGTCTCATGCCACTTCCCTGCTGTGCGATGCTGAGGAGATAAAAGCCCTGGCACCTCTCGAGGCTCGGCTCTCTGTAGAGTTCCGTCTGCGCCACGGTCGACGCACGCTCCATGAAGACCTCCGAAGCCTTGACGCCGCTCCCATTCCCATAGCGCTCAGCCAGACCGGGCGTCAGCCGCGCCGAGACGCTCAGGATGCCTAGCAGGAAGAAGACGCTGACAGAGCGGGCTTGAGTCCGCAGCCGCTCCGGAAACAGCTGTTTCGGGATGAAGCCCAGCTGGAAGTACTGGCTCGTGAACTTGTTGACGGCCTCGATAATGTCGGGCAGTGGGGGCAAGAGTTCCCAATCGTCAGTCGGCTTGGCGGCGAGGCCACCGGGCATCACGGAGATGGCGGTGGCGGCGCGGAGCGGTGCCGGGCCACCGCCGTCCAGCACATCACGGCGGACCTTGGTAGCAGCGTCCCGCTTCCTGTTCTTGTCCAATCTCACCCGGGGGTGGCGGTACTCGCGGTCCTGGTCGGGCTGACCGCGGACCGGAAACACACTTTTGCGGAGTAAAACAGACAACCATCAGCAAACCGACGGCGTTTTCTACGGAGAAGAGAAAGGCTACAGCACCGGGCCGGGGATGGATAATCCCCCGGGTGCCCCTAGAGGCCTGGGAAGCGGAGAGGGCATTCTCACCAGTCGGCGGGACCAAGGCCGGCATCAAGACATGCTCGGCACGGTGGCTTAGCTTTTTCGTGCAGACATTTGCTTCTCATACGACGGCATCTGGCATAAAGTTTTGCGTCAGGACCAACAACCTCCCTTATTCTGTTTGCTCGTATACACACGCACACACGGCAGGTCATGGGCAGGGAAGGAAAGATGCTTTGGACGGCTCTGTTGAGAGGACAAACCCCCAATTATGAAAGGGGAAAGGGGTGACGGGGCCGCAATCCGGCAGGGCAAATCTGGAAACTTGGAATTGAGCAACACAACGGCACGCACCTTCGGCATGCGATGGGGGCCCGACGCCTGACAACAACAGGCGGCGCTGGCTCTGGCGCTGCTGCTCCGGGTTGCATCTGGCCGCCGGCGGCAGTCAGGTCTGGTGGTTGTTGGAGAGCCGGCGTTGTCGGCACCGGCAGCGGCACCTGCATCGGCACGGCCTCGGTCGGCGGCTTCATCTCGACGTCCATCCTCGGCACCCGTCCCCGTCGAGACGACGGCGGCTCGTGGCAGAGCCGTCCTGGTTGCTTGTCCTGGATCCCGCAACTGTTGTGCTTTTTTCTTTTCGTGTGGGTTGGATGTTGTTTTCTTGCCGGAACAGCACCCCAGGGCAAAGCTTGAGTGGGGCAGACCTGGCTTCTGGTTGCCGGCAGGGCAATTCACGCCCAATCTGATGCCGTCAATTGCCAGGTTGACTGCTCGACGGCAAGGCGGGGCGTTGCCAGCCGCAGCTCGAGATTTGGAATGAATCCTGGGGCCTTTTGTCCGAGTGCCTTGCCGGTTAACAACGTGAATGTTATTGTTGAGGAAATTGCAACGAGGCCAAACACGAAGTACACGTAACGTTATGCTCTGCAGAGAAAATCATTTTCACAGAAGGAGGGCAAAGAAAAGGGCCTGTCCACACGTGACAAGGTTACTGTAAGGTATTAATTCCGTTACTGATGACATTGCGAAGGAGGCTTTCCCTTGACGGCCTTGACTCTGGAAGGCCAAACGTTATAATCCCCTGAGCACAGCTTCTATCTTGCTTTTTGTGCATCCCCATCGAGCTTGCCGCGAGTTCCTCCTTCCCCAGGTCAGCCCTCTGGACCCTGCCAGCCCCGCCGACTGCTGTCGCGACCTGCTGCATCCGGAACAGCTCCCGATTGAGCAGAGAATGGCGGGGCGTGCAGCCACAGGCCCTCCATCAGCCCCTGGTCAGCGCGGGACCCCATCTCTCACAACCGTGCGGGTGCACAGTGTGTGTCTTGACTTCTTCATAACTTGAACTCTGGAGGAGTGTGGCATCACCGCTGCCATACTATCTTGAGTACGGATGCCTAGTAGGGTCATGATCGAGGAGGACGTGCTGCCGAGTACGAAGTTCAATGGTTCACTGGAAGTTTGGAGACTCTGGAATTTCCAGGTATATAATTCGACTCATCGGTCCTGTATGTATGTACAGTACGAACGCAGATTGGAGGCTTGTTAAGAGGGTACCTCCGTAGAGAGGACGATTTTTGCATACACAAATTGCGCCACACTAATAGATTCCCTTCCTGGTCGAAGTACCACAACTCAGACAGGCAGTGGAACGACGAGGCTGTCAAGATTGACGGCAAGCATACGTGCTATAACTGACACACAGAGACCTCCCTCTCTGGATGAGGTCTCGATCCATCAGGCGGCCTGTCGATACAGACAAACCACTCACCGCCATAATTCATAGATAGTTTGAATTGTACGGACTACTTCACCAAGTTCAGTCTGAGCTGCGTTTCTGCAGGTCCAACCCAACCGTCCAGCCAAGGACTGCTCCATCTCTGATCGACGCCCAAGACCCTGGGGCCTGACTCTGCTGGCCAAAGAGGACCGGGAGGGAAGACACTCGAAAGCTTGTGGTTTTGTCTTGTCCACGGAACAGGCAATGGGCAACGACTTTCCATTGGCTCTGCATGAGTTGGACAAGATTCGCGAGGCTGTCAACTTCAACGCACCATCGCTATGTCAATTGTAAATTGTCAACCAACCACCTTGAGCTGCCTGACCGTCAAAGGGGGAAAATGGAAGATAAAAAAAATTGAACAGAGCAGTTGACTATCAGCAAGAACTACCAAGACGCTGTACTAGAGTTCCAATGGGACCAACTCCCTGGTAGCTGTATATCCCGAAATGAACGCCGTCATCGGAATTTAACCAGTATGGGGGCAAGTTTCCTGGTAGCAATAGATCCCAGATCCCCCAGAATAAACGCCGTCATAGGAATTGAGCCCGTCACCTCTGGTAGGTGACTGGGAGTCAATGCCAATAGGCCATGGCAACAACTTCTGTTCTCAGGTGGTGCTGAATGATTCCCGGTTGGCGCCATATAAGGCCGTGACGGGCGCTGGGATGGAAGGAGGCAGACACGGGTCAGTCGAACATCAAGGTTCCTTTCCAGGTTCAGCTGATGGTTTGAGCAGTTAGCCAACAGTTTAAGATAGCAGCTCCCTTAGGTAGAGCAAAAGTTCCAGATCTGTAGCCCTTGCTTTCTCTGTGCGACAAGGTGCCGACTCTGCAATCGCTTGAATGGACGCAGAGAATCATCACGTCTGAAGAGAGGGTTTCCCAGGAAGCCACCAGCCACGGCAAGAAACAAGCGTACACGTACAGGGCAGAGATGGTTCTTTGTGATTCACCAGATCCCATCTACGTGTAAATATCCGATCTACACTACCTGAGTGAGGTCACGGTCACTTGACCGCGCCTCCCCAATCCGCCAAGAGCCAAATATGGGTGATGTAGGTAGGGTACGTAGGAGCTGACGTCGATGACACTCTCCATTCCCGTCTGGAAGCACGCGCAGGAGAGGTAGAAAACCGCGCAACTGCCAGGACGGGGGAGGGGATAGGGAGGAATGGGATGCGAAGGCTTGCGAAGGATGGATGGTGAGCCCCCGGCATTCACTCCAGTACTCGTAATACCCTTTCTTCCACCGTCTCGAGAACTCCGTCCATGTACTGCGACCATCCACTTTTCTGGTGTCCCCCTTTCCCGCCGTCCCCTCCCCCCTACCTGGAGCCTGGGTCTGTGTTTACTGCACCCAAGGATTACATGATCCGCCACAACTATCCATACATACCGCCGTCTTTTGGGGGAATAATCCGCTCCGAAATTCTACATGACGTTGCTTTTGCTCTCAAGCCTCTAGTTCCTAGAAGCATGGAACAGTACATGAGACCGCTCTATCGTCAACCCATAACTCGTGTCGAAAAGCAAATGGAAAGATGAAAAAAATGAAAAAGCAAAACAGTGCCGGCAGCCGCAGGGGAGTGCTCAAATAGTGTGATGTGTCTTTCTAGGGGTATGATGTCGGGGCATGGGATCTATATACACAACATTTGTGCATCTCAGTGCCGTGTCTGGTGTCGGGTGTTGTGCCGTGCCCTGTTGTCGGGGAATGGGGTCTGCTGCTGAGGGAAGCAACGCTAGTGAGGCGATGCTTCTGCTAGGCGTTTTGCCCAGAGTGATTTGTCGGGCGTGACGCCGATGGCCTCCGAGATGACGAGTACGTCTTGGGAGGTGCAGAACAGCAGCGTCACGCTGTGAGTTGGCTCACATCATCATGTCTGCATGACGGTTTGAGTGCCGCCGATTTGGCGCTTAACCTGCTCCCGCGCCCACCGAGCAGTGTCGATGGTGCGAGACTGGAATTCTCGGTTCGATCGCGTCTCCTTGATCATCGCCGTGACCCAGTCTTGCCGGAAAGCATCGGCCAGCTGCCCATTTGGATACGCATCTGCGAGATCACTGTTTGCCGATTAGCTGTCTTGATGTGAATGCCTAGTGCCTGGACCGGATAATCTTACCCAATGACGCCCATCGACGCCCGCATCAAAGCCTCGCTCCGATTGGCATCATTAGCAATGCTGTTGAGTAGCTCGAAGATCGATTGCACATAAGGCTGGAGGATGGCGGCTGCGGGACGCGAGTTAGATCCGAGATACACAACAAAAAGCCAGCCACGCGTGGACAAAATACATACTCTTGCCACTGGTTTTCATAGCACCAATGATACCGCCCCACGCATCCATGATACCTTCCCTTAGGGAGATGACGTAGTCGAACATCTCGTATGAGCCGTCGGCGCCAGCCGTGATGGTAGCAGCCTGCTGTAGCACCTGGGCAACGATCGTGAGGTACGTCTCAAAGTGCCCTCCAATAGCCGCAGCGATATCGCCAAAGCATTGGAGAATGGCGGGCTTGAACTGATTCGCGAGGGCAGTGCTCTAAAACACAAGTACCATTAGCCCTGTAGTTCCAGCAGTGTGCCGGTGAAGACTTGGAACAAATAGGAAGGAAAGGGGTGCAACAAACCCTAAGATTGCCCAGGAGATAGTTCATGAAGTTGTCGCAGTACGGCTGGCTGCGCTCGCCCATCGATCGCGTGATGTCGCTGACGAGGCCGATAGCCATCGAGCAGAGACTGGGCTCTTCCTGGTTGCCGAGCGCATTGTAGAGGAACGGAGCGAAGGCGTCCATGTACTTGATGAACTCTTCTTCCATCGCGTTCGCAAGGCTACTGATGGTCGCAAAGGCTGACTCAGGTACGCTAGATTTGCTTCCAACGCTGTTTAGAAGCTGCAGAAGGATCTCCATGATCCGATCACCCTGTGGAGTGATCTCCTTGTCCAACCGTTGAATAGTGGCCTGAAGGACTGTGCAGAGACTGGTCTGCATATCCTCCAGGATAATCCTATCCTCGACGCTGACAACCTGCTGCTGCATGGGGATCGTCTGCTCCAGACGCTCAAGGGCAACTGTGCAGAGGGAAGCAATGGCAGGCAGACTGTCATTTGCAGCGTTCTGGACGAAGACATTGAGGACTTCGTATGCCGCAGTCCGCACGGTAGGCTCGGCATCCAGCTTGCTGGTTACCGCCAGGAGATTGGTGACACTCTGGTTGAAGTGCGGCGTCAGCGGGTTTTGAGCCGCGCCCGGCTCGCCTGCAAACCGCTCCGCGATATTCATCAGCGCCCAGCAGCAGGAGGCCGCCATCTTGGGGCTGTTCATCAGACCGTTAAACAGCGAACGGATCAAGGGATCGAGGTGCTGGCTCGGATCAATAGCCTCTGAGCACGTCTCTGTAATCCGGCCCAGTGCATAGGCTGTCGAGTCCCGGACATGGACAGAGGGATCCTCCATCATGCTTATCAGTGGCTGCATGCCCGACTTTACGATAGGCTCGAGCACCTTCTCTTCGGGACCATCCATAATCGCGCCAAAGGCAGAGACGGCAGCGTCCCGGTTATGCCAGTTCTCGTGGCGCAGATTGGCCTCGACGAACTGGATGACCGGGGGGATGATGGTGGCACCGACAGATTGCGCGTAGAGCTGGAGACACTGGTAGGCAGCGCGCGAAATGTTGTACTCGTCGTCTGCCGCATCCTCGTCTTGCTGAGTCAGAAGGCCCAGAAGCACGGGTACCACCTCGTTCGTCGCGACACGGCTGAAGAAGTAGAAGGGCCTCATCTGGTCAGAGCTTTCGACTTGGGCATTGTCGTCCTCAATGGCAATCTCCTCCTCGCACACGGTGCTCCAAAACTCAACCGCAAGCTTAGCCACATCCTCGTCGGTACTCTTCATACCCAAGATGGTGAGACCAAACAGAGCCTTCTCCATGTAGAACCTCATATGCTCATAGTACAGAGCCATGATCCGGTTCAGGCAGCCGAACGCCCCCTGTTGTATCCGAGAATCCTCAGCCTGTGTGGCCTCGCAAACGACCTGCATGATATAGTTGCGCTCGCCTTCGTTCTTGAAGTTGTTGCCAACAAACTCGAGCGAATCGCCCAGGGCGGTGATGGCAGCAAGGCGGACATCCTTGTTCGTCTCCTCCTTGCGCGCACCCTGCACGACGGCCGTTAAGATAGCGTTGGAATGCTTGACCAAACTGTTCCGGAGGTCGGTATCCTGGCTCTCACAGATAAAACCTATAGCCGTTAGGGAGGCTTGCTTCTGGTGCTGAGTGCCCTCGCTGACGTTCCGAACCAGCGCGTGCATAAGGTCTGGCCACTGATCCCGGGGAAGCTCAATGGCCGCGATGGCCGCAACGACCTGGGCGGTTGCTTGGCCGGCTTGAGCATTAGCGGATCCCAGAGTCTCGAGGGCCAGCTGCTTGACGCGTGTCTTTGTTTCTTGGTCCGTTTGGTTCAGCCATTTTGCTTGTAGCGCCG
Source organism: Canariomyces notabilis (assembly GCF_033297395.1). Classification (NCBI taxonomy): domain Eukaryota; kingdom Fungi; phylum Ascomycota; class Sordariomycetes; order Sordariales; family Chaetomiaceae; genus Canariomyces; species Canariomyces notabilis. The sequence goes on from NW_027041823.1 coordinate 1,778,576, forward strand.
CTTGCCTGGCAAACTCGCGTGCACTGAAGGCGTTTTTCAAGGCAAGACCGGCCGCGGCTCGAATGTGCCCCTCGCCGTTCTCATTTGCCAAGGCTTGGACGAGTGTGAGGAGGTATTGTGACTTTTGGGGGAAAGCCGCATTAGCAAAGGAAGCAGGGCATGTTGAGCGCGAAGGGCAGACTTACAAAGTTTGTCTCGGCGGCCTGTGTAAGTTGCTGCTCGGCCGCATGTCGCAGAGTCGCGTCTAGGAAGGCAGTCAGCGAGGAGGGACTGTCACGAGCACAGGGGCGCGAAAAGAGTGCGGGCAGCGTCCACGACGCGGATTGCGGTGTACTCACCGGGACTCAGCGAGTTGGTAAGGACGGTATTGATGTCTGGCGGGCCTTCCATGGTTGCGATCTAGATCCTGTCGCCAAATGCCTAGCAGATGGAAAGCGGGGGCGGTTTGAAGGGCAGGAGAAGGGAAGGATGGCGGAGTTGTCAAAGAGTTGCCGTTCGCAGCTAAAGTTTGCGAGTAACACAGGCGGGGCCGTGGATCCACAGAAACGTATCGGCGGACGGTCCTGAGTCCTGACTGCTTGTACGGTATCTCTGGTAACGTAGGCAGGGAAAAAGATGCAGACCACCAACAAAAACCAGGCCTTTCTTTTCACCTGCTGAACCCGTGGCAAGCCGCCCAAAAATGAAGACGAGGGGTTCGAAATGCTCAGAGGCGACCCGAGTTGCTGTGAGCGGGTCTGTGTTTGCTCGAAATTTTGTCAACAATCGCGGGTCCGTTTGAGGGTGGGTGGATGCCTCCAATGCCGCACCACGCCTATGGATTTAGCAGATTCGCCGAGGACAGCGTGCGGGCGGCGCTGGTGGTGGTTTAAGAAAAGCGTGCGGAAAAGGAGCGTGTCGAACGAGATTTAGGTCACTGAGACAGAGCGTGCGGTGACAAAAGACGTCGAGTGACAAGAGCAGAAACTGTTTCCACTACCCTTTCCTTACTTCAAACTTCGAGTCGAGTGCGTTGGACAGTCGTCTTTTCTCTGGGATTTAATGATGCGGAGTTGAGAGGCAAGTCCAACACTGGCCGTTGGCAGTTCCTCGCCATGGAAACGAAAACACTGCACTCAGTGCACTGACTGCACGGCTGGATGTTATCTAGGCCCAAGGGTCCGCACTGTGCTGTCACATTCAGTTGGGTCTGCATTCAAATCCGCAGAACTTCAGGCAAGCAGCACAGTGTGACCGCCTTAGGGCTGACTCTTGCGGAGCGACTTGCTCACCATGGGAGGGATGAGGGGCCTTTGATGGTGCACCGGGCGCTGCAGCTCGAGACGATGCCCAACTGCGATTCCACTGCTTTCTCGCCCACCAAGACTTTTCCAGTCGTGATACATTGTCAATTCAGGAGATCTAACCAATGTTACGGCTGGCAGGAAGCTCACTGAAGTTTGGAGGCTTTGTAATTCCAAAGTACATATCCGTACTGTACATACCTTACATACATTACAAGATACATACAAATGCAGAAAAGACACCTGTTAAGAGGGGTAGTAGAGCGGACGATTTTTGCATACAAAATTTCGGCCACACTAACAGAGGTCCTGCCTCTCGAGGTACCGCAAGTCCAACAGGTATTGTACGGATAGTGCCACTCTCATGCCCCCTGACACCCACCCAAATATCGGGAACCAGACAAGATACCTTTTACTATGGAGACATATTGGGACGTGAGCCCTCGAGGTAAAGACAGACACCTGAGCCCTGTGCGTATAAGTGAAGTCCACGACGATCCCCTCAACCCAGGACGAGCATACTGTGCCTGGGCGGTGACTGCTTCATAGGGCGCGGTTACGGGCTCTCAGAAGGACCGCTACTTAACTAGGTATCTCGTTATCTTTTACTTTTGTGATTTCACTGGTGATAAGACTCGCAACAGCAAAGACATATAAACCACAAATTCGCGCACTGCTATAGAGAATCGGTTCTCATTGCGCTGAGGAGCAACCAGCTGTGCTTGCTCATGAGCTTGTCTTTGACTACTACCCAGGCCTGCACCTCACCTCACCACGAACCCAACACCAACTCACTCAGCCTGTCCTTCCCAGGGGGATGAATGCCCAACACAATGTAAATGCGTCAATCAACTCGTCCGCACGACCCATTTGTACCCAGCAGATCGACGGACAAACTTTTCCGAGCCCAAGCGCTTCTCGCCGTTATTTTCATTTCCTCTCCTCACCCGGGCCATATTTCAAGTACAGGTTCAACAAGATAAAAACGAAGTTGAGGTAAGATGGTCACACAAGTGATCTGCCGATTTGACATCACAGTTCATCCGCCTTCGCCTCGAGAGCGTTGATGAGATCGGGGACTTTGACGGTTCCATTAACCCCGTCGGCAGTCTTGCGGATCTTGGGGCTCCCTTGCCGGCTGAGGGTGAACTAAACCAATAGCCAAGTCAGTCATCAATTACAGGCAGGTGGAATGGACTTGTAAGTAAACAACTCACGCTGCTGGCCGCACTCAGAAGGGCAATCAGAGAGCTCTGAACCACATCCTCGTGGATGCCCACACCCCAGACTCTGTCCTCGGCGCCCGCAGCGCTGCATTCTATGAATGTCGCGGCTTTGACATCACGCCCTCGGCCGACTGCATGCTCCTTGTAATCCTGCACGTCGAGGTCGATGCCAACGGTCCGCAGGGCGTTGGCGAGGCTAGAGATGGGCCCGTTGCCCCGACCACGAAGCTTGTATTCGGTGCCGTCGATGGAGATGACACCGTCAAAAACCCTCCTAAGGTTCCTTGTGTCTTGCGTCTTGCCCGGTTCAGGAGGTGCCGGCGAGGTGGACCGGTCCGGGGTGATGGTGTAATCGACGATGCTGAAGCGCGGGTTCTTGGTGAGGGAGTAGGTCTGTTGGAACAGGTCGGTGATCTCGGTGGGGAGCAGCTCTCGGCCTTTCTTCTCGGCCATATCCTGGACCACCTTGGCAAAGGCGACTTGCAAGCCACGGGGCAGGTCGAGGTGGAGATGCTGCTGGACGATCCAGGCAGCGCCACCCTTGCCGCTCTGCGAGTTGACGCGGATGACGGCCTGGTAGTCCCGGCCAATGTCCTTGGGGTCGAGGGGGAGGTAAGGGATCTGCCAGTAGTCGTCGTACTGCTTGCCCTCCTTCTCCCGCAGCTGGAAGCCCTTTTTGATGGCGTCCTGGTGCGAACCGCTGAACGCGCACACGACCAGGGAGCCACCGTACGGCGCACGCGGGTGCACCTCGATCTTGTTGCATTTCTCGACGACCTTGATGACCTTGTTGAGGTCTGAAAAGTCAATATGGGGCGATACGCCCTGGGTGTAGAGATTCAGGGCGAGGGTTACGAGGTCGACGTTGCCGGTTCTCTCCCCGTTACCAAACAGGCACCCCTCTACTCGATCGGCGCCGGCCATCTGAGCAAGCTCGGCGGCCGCTACCGCGCAACCCCGGTCGTTGTGAGGGTGGAGGGAAACACAGATCTTCTCGCGCTCGCTGATGTTGCGGCAAAAGTACTCGATCTGGTCGGCGTACACGTTGGGGGTGGCCATCTCTACCGTAGCAGGGAGGTTGAAAATGATTGGGTTCTCAACCGTGGGCTCCCATGCTTTCTTGACCGCCTCGCAGATCCTGATGACGAACTCGGGGCTCGTGTCGGAGAAGGTTTCTGGGCTGAACTCGAACGCCCACTCGGTAGCTGATTGTGAGGGGTCGTCCTTGGTCAGCGACCGCACCAGGGCCGTACACCGGCTGGCAAGCTCGACGCTCTCGTCCTCGGTGAAGCCGAATACTACCCTGCGGAAACATTCGCTGGTGGCGAGGTAGATGTGGACAATTGCCTTCTTGGCGCCTTTTAGGGACTGTACTGTTCGACGGATGAGGTCTTCCCTGCATGGAGACAGGACCTGGAGCCAGACATCGTCGGGTACCGCTCCCGGCGTCTCGATCAGGCGTCTGGTGAAATCAAAGTCGGTTTGTGATGCTGAGGGAAATGACACCTCGATCTCCTTGTAGCCCAGATCGCAGAGCATCCGGAAGTACTCCCACTTTTGGTCACCATTCTGCCGGAACGAGTTGTCAATTATTCCGCAGGTCAATCCCGTATATGGACTATAAGAAACATACCATGGGGTCAACCAGACTCTGGTTGCCGTCGCGAAGATCAGTCGCGAGCCACCGCGGCGCCTTGTCAATGGTCTTATTCGGCCATTGGCGATCTGGGAGATTAAGAGGGGGGAACCTCTTGTACTTCTTAGAGGGATCCTTGAGCCTGTAGCCAAGCGTCAGTAAGCGTTTTGTTGTCTCAACTATTACCAAGACAGCTACATGGCTGTTGGCAGGCGGTTCATACTCACATAGGCATGGCGGCCAAGTGTGGAGAGAAATACGAAGCTGGATGTGTTTTACTTTTTTTCCCCTTCCCTCTTTTTTCTTTTTCCAAACTGATGCAATGAGGGGCAAGCTTCAGGTAGATGGCAGAAGTAACTGTTGCTCGTTCTCAAAGACACAATTGCCCAGATCTAGGTACCTGCTGACAATATATGCACAAGAGGTCTGCAGGAGTACACGACAGATGTTGATTTAGAGGCGGAAGCTGGCGGATATAAATGGTAAGGGATCGTCCCTGAGTCATAAGTGAGGAGTTTCGACTGTCGAGGCCACGGTCCCCATCTTGCCAGTGACAGCCGTAACAAACGCCGGGACCTGAACCTGCACCAGTGCTTGTCTAAGAGAAAATCTCGTTTTTAGAGCAAATGTAGCCCCACCTTCACGGCCCGTCCTCTAGCACACTACATAGTACGTACATACTAGTATCTCGAGAATCTGTCGCCACCAAGACAAGCCGGCTGTGAGTGCTTTCACGGATACAGCAAAAAGCTGCATTTTTGGTTGACGGTACTGTACTGTGTTTGTATTGCAGTGTGCATACAAGACCCATGGTGGGGTTACAACCCCTCTTTTCCGCCCGCCCGCACTTGGACGCAGCAGCCCACTCCATATGCGGCCCTACATCCTGCTATTCGCGAATCGACTTGCAGATTCTGCTCTTCTGCAACCCTCCCCCAAATTCTGATAGCTGGAACCTGCAGCGGTTCCAAACAATGATTCCCCGTTGAAACCCTTTTCCAGACTGCCTTGCGGGAGCCGGGAGACACACCCTCGGAAGCGGGAGGGACGGCTCCTCCACGCTACCCATGTTGTACAGTACAGTCACCTCACCTCCGCACCTTACTTCGGTGCTGCTTGACTTCAACGTTGGAGGTTTGGCTCATGTCTTTCTGAAGCTGTCACTTTGTCACTGCACTCCACACGGGCCGCTTGACACCAAACACCGGATAACTACCTAGTTTAAGCTACCTAGGCTCACTAGGTATTGTACGTTACGTTAGTGCAAAAGTAAAAAGAAGGGCGTAACTAAGGGCAAGGCCACTCTCCATCCATCATCACCCGCCATCCACCTCCTCTTTCAGCTGTCTGTAGGAGCAGGGCTGTGGCGGTGGTGTTGTCTGTCCTTTCCCGTCCCATGAGCCATGCCTTGCTTGCCTTACCATCCATCCATCCAGCGAAGCCAGCTACATGGCCCTGGACATCGCAATGTCACATCAAGGACTGGTCATTCCAGGTTTGTGAAAGGGGGGCAATATGGAATTATACACACACACACACACACATACATAGCTCTGCAGGTAGGTACTTTTAGTTACCAAGGCAGCAAACCCCTTGTTACCCCCCATGACTCAAAGTTACACGGCATGATGTTCCGTTCTTTTGTAAACACGTACTCATTGTTCCAAGCAAGTCTAGGTATTGACACTCTCTTTGTCGTTGGGTATCTCCAACTAGATCTCTCTCACCTTTCCCATACTCTACTCTACAGGACACGAAAACGAACTAGGGGCACTCTCCAAGCAGCGAAAATACTTTTTTATTCCTTCGCAGTTCGTGCTCCAACTCCAGCCAGGCCGTGTGCACACGGCATGCTTGCAACCAGACAGCAGACACGTATGGTATATCTATGTACAATGTGCCATGCTCTGTCCTCACGTCAATGACCGCAGCGACCCAATCAGACCCCTATCTACTTGTTCTGACCCCTATAACCAGTAATATATACAGAGAGAGCTGGGATATGGGAAACCCGACTCTCCAAATGCAAGGTGAAGGAAAATCTCCTGTATCCCCGCCGAACGGTGAACCAAGCGCTGAGAAAGAAAAGAGTCTTGAATGAGAAAGAAATGTAATTATAGTCGTCTATGGGCGTCCGCTGGTGAAGAGAACAGGGTCGACCCGGCAAAAGAAGAAGAATATACTGAAGAAAAAAGCATGAAGGCAGCGGGGGCTGCAGTCAAGAAGCCGGTACGTCCCTTGGTACGTCCGTCGGTCCAAGTCACGGGCGACATCGGTTCGACCCCGACCTCTCACCAAGTAAAGCTCTCCTCGACAAAATCCACAACAGTCCTCTCCTCCTGCACCTTCCTGACCGCGTCCCTGACGTCATCCGCCAAGCCGCCCGGCCCGCAGACCGAGACGCACATGGCGCCCTTTTGCTCGTAGACCTCTTTGGCAAGGAGCATGGGGATGTTGGGCCGGCCGGGGAACATCTGAACCGTGGTGGAGGCGGACACGACCTGGCTGGCGGCCTTGGGCCTCGTCACAAACAGCCGGATCTGCAGCACCTCCTTGCGGTTGGGCATGCGCAGGATCTGGTCCATCCAGGGCCGCGCCCACTCGAGAACCTCGTAGTCGCGCACAATCCACACGAGCGTGACGCGCCGCGTCGCCGCAGTCCCGTCGTTGTACCCCTGGATCAGGTGCCGGAGGTAGCTGAGCTGGTGCGTAATGCCCGTGGCGCCCGCGAAGAGCACCACGTGGCCGTAGCTGTCCATGCTGTGGTGGCCCGCGTACGGCCCTTCGAAGGCGGCCCGCATCATGATGCCGCGGTGTCCGGCCCGGACGGCCTGGTTGTAGAGCTTGCGGGTGAAGCCCGTGTGGGCGCCGATGATGAAGGAGACGGAGGTGGTGACGGGTCTTAGGAACCCCTTGACGTCCTTCTCGCTGACGGGGAGAGTTTTCTCCTGGTGAGAGTGCTCGTACCATGCGATGGAAAAGGGATGGTTCTCCCAGCAGTTGACCCCGCCGAAACGGAGATAGGCGTGCTGTCCCGGCTTGATGTTGACGAAGCGCGGAAGGTGCATCGTCACGCGGCAGGCCTCGCCCGGCATGGGCTCCACCAAGGCTTCGGTGAAGCCGCGGGAGGACCAGTTGGCGTAAGCCAAACGGAACAACCGCGCCGTTCGCTCGGCAAGCCAGAGGATCATAATGGCCAGGATCCAGGGCGTCTGCGGAAGACCGCCCTCCACCGTTGCTGTTACGCAGTGCACCCAGGTGCAGACAAAGGCAATTAGGGCCAGGATGATGTGCGTGTTGAGAAACGTCTCGTAGAAGGCATGGCGCACAGGGGAGAATGCCCCCACCAGCAGGATGGTCATGGCAGCCACGCCGACAGTGCCGGAGGTAATGAATGGGTCGTGAAGAATCTTATGGCTCACGCCCGCCCACCCGTTATCCGCCACTTGAACGATGGCCCAGGCGATGAGGTGGATAATGACCTCGATGACGACGACGCGGCCCATCCAACGGTGCAACAGATTGTACGTGTCGAAGCTGACGTTGAGCAGCCAGATCAAGGGGTTGTTCCGGCCAGCAAAGATGATGAGCGGAATCATGCTCACAAGCGAGAGGGTCCCTGAACGACCGCGGATCTCGGCGCAGAGCGCATACTTGTTTTCGTTCTTCCAGTCAAGGATGAACATGTATGCCAGGTTGCTGCCAAGGTAACCGAAGAGGAGAAGAGCATGAAATCTGGAAGGGAGCGTTCCCATGTTCATGGCGCTCGAAAGACGTATCTCGCGGTTATGACGCTTCTTCCACAACGGGGCGTAAAGGAGAGATTGCTTCAGCCCTGGCATCCGGTGCCATTGCTTCAATTTCCAGTACCCCTGTTTGTCCGCCGGCAGGGACATCGCGTTGAGAAGTCGGAGCTGAGTCCAGCCCAATTGAACTATCCTGATCACCAGCATCAACAGCCCAACAATGCCCAAACTCCACCACAAGACGTAGGTAAACAACATGTTATTCGGCTGGTTGACGCCATTGAGACCCGTGTTGTACGGGGCAATGGTGGGATTTGGGGTTGCTGCCGCTTGTGTCGCTGTTGCTGTTGTGACTGCATCTCGAAGGTGTAACAGCGTGTTGGAAATGGTTGTCTCGGGGCTTGGTAGCCCATGCCGTGGGTTGTCCATGATGAAGCAGGAGGGCTGAGAGAGTTGTGATGGCTGCAGAATCCAACGATATCCTGCGGCGGTTGACAGAAGTCCAGTGGATAGTTCGATCACTTGAGTGAAAGCGCAAATTTCCCTTCAGTCGCAAAGATGTGCTTTTTAAAGGGTCGGCGGCAAAATCCAAAGTCGCGCCGGGCAGCCTGGCTTATTGTGGAAAACCGACGGAAATGAACATCCTAATTGTTGCTGAACAATGAATAGCAAAACAAAGCGGATCCGGATTGTTCTCTCGTGATGCGGACCAACGAATAGACGCAATCCAACCGGTGACAGTCCGCACAGCCTCTTCCAATGCCGAGAGCGCGAACACGGAGACTTAGCCGGGATGATAACACCGGAATAGCTGGGCTGTCGACCTTGTGTGGCGCCAGAGAGCCGACCTGTCTTGTTGTCCGGCGCAAGCCAGGTTTGACCGACGTAAGAGACCGGCCACGGAAGACCGTAGAATTGAAGTGCGAAGGAGAGGGCCAACAGCGCGTGGGAACAATGGCTTTGACAGAATGAACCGCACCAGCCAGGTCTTGTGCGTGGTTCCAAATGATCGAGAGTCACAACTTCCCTCAAATATTGACGTGAAAAGAACGTGTGCTTCGGCGAACCGAGGAACGAGACTGCTCTCCCAGACCGTGTTGAGTGATTCAAGTCGCAACGAGGGCGATGATGAGGGTCGGTTGTCTTAGCGGTGAGTTTGAGTAATTGAAAACACGGAGTGAAGTCAAGTGCGCGTGAAGATGAGATGAGATATGCGAAATGCTGATCTGAGGTTTCTCCGCTTTCGATCCTCGAACACACTTGAACACAGCAACCAATATTTACGGGCCGATCCAGACCGACCGTCGTCGAAGGACTGAACAAGCAGACCGGGCCAGACGGTCCCAACTTGGAAGAGAGAGACTGATTGGGGCGGAGGTCAAAAGACGTGCAGAAGGGGGGGTGCACTTCGTGATGTAAACAGGCCGACCAGGCATTTAAGAGAGAGCGAGTGGAAAAGAAACCATCGTGGGCACTTTCGGATCCCTCCGCAGCAAGCCATCCTCGCATGTCCCTTTCCCCCCTGAACGTGCAATTGTATCCCTTGCGGCACGGCACCAGCCATCGTCATCCAACCGCACCGGCGGGTCTAGCTTACACCGAATCCAGCCTGTCAAAGAAAACTCGACTAGCGATGCATGGGTGCCGGTGGACCTTGATCTGGCCTGCCAAGTCCGACCAGTGGTGCGCCCGATGGTCTGGTTTATCGTGTGGTTTTCGCATTTTGCGGGAGACTCGGGGAAAGTGGAAAAGCTGTGTTCAGGGGACCAAGCATGTGGCCTCACTCGAGCAAGCGAAATCATAGGGTGAAAGCCGTTGGGACTTTGGATGACGGATTCAGAACCCCTTGCAGCTGATGGGGCGCCCGATTTTGATTGGACCAATGTTTTCCAAGGCGTTTCTTGGCACCTGTTCAGCACTGCCCCTGCCCAGCACGGTGCACACCGCCCCGCAGCGGCCTGTTTGCGCCACCCAACCATGTTTGCCCCTCCAACGAACGCCGAACGCCCAAGCCGACAGCTCGGTGAGCCCGTCGAGCCGAGCAGAGCTTACAACTTAAACAACATAAATCCAGGCGTTGAATGGCTTGTGATTCCTCGTCTTCATGCTCCCACGTTTGTGGTGTGTTCAAACTCTCTTATTCCGGTCACCATACGAGCAATCTTCGCCAAGAGCATCCAGCCACCAACCGACGACTTCCACTGCATTCGATTTCGACCCCGGCTTATCCCACCGTGACGGGCCGACACCAGGAAGAAGCTTTTTACGGACTCCACGTGTAGGTAGCGAGATGATCTACGAGCTCCACTTGGAGTTTCAGGCCAAATCTTATTGAGTGATACAGCCCGAGGGGACAATCCCGTTGTGTCCATGGCCTTCACCATACACTACGTCAACATAGTGCATACAAAAGTACTCTATTTAAATTCACTGTACTGCCCGTGCACTACACGACACCATACTTGACGTCTATGATCCTATCCGTGCCGCAATACATGGTGCAATCGTGATCGGCTAGATAAAAATCGATCGATATCATAGGGATTCCGTGGGGGGCCGTCGCTGGCGAGATGAGAGGGGCTCTAGCCCTGGCTGCGGATCTAGCCGCGGGCCCTAGACCAGGCCAAAGATGGATTGGTTCGTTGCATTGGATTCCGAGATGTGGTCAGGTCGGCTCTTGGCCCACGTTTTTGATGAAAGAAACACTACCTTTGTACTATATGGACTTATTCGAGGTCGTCAACCATGCTACTGGAGACAACTGGCCAGAAGATGTCCAGGAGATGCCTTGCTAGGCTATCAACAGCCTCCTATGTTCTTGAACTCTGCGAATACCCGATACACACGTACGGGACGATATTGGTTCTTCCTTGGAGTCGAGGTCCCGATCCTCCGGAACTACCTAAGCAGTCGAATGCAATTATGGCCAGGGGAGCACGAGGACGTTGTGAAGTCCGTGCTGTCGTCAACGGAGATGATATCCTATTCCAAGTGTATGAAGCCGAGGCGAACTGCTCCACGCTTGCCCGCAGGGGAATATGTAAAAGTTAAGCGAGACAAGGACAGGGTTGTCGCAATGGTGAGATGCCCGCAAGGGAGAGGAACAAGCAGTACCTACATAACTTACTCGCTTGGCGTTTCGTTTCGTTGGAGGAGCCAACTCGAGCTCGGATAGGCATCTCGTATTTGTACTTGAGAAGGGGACTCAGGAGAGCAAGGCCGACCAACAGCTCCGTTGGCAAAGTCATCTCGTGGACAAGGCTTCAGGAACAGCGGGTCCACGAGCATGGAGTCGAGATGTCAAAGAATTGATGTTAAGCATACACCTGCGAATGTTGTGCAGATCCAACTGGAGGTGCTGCACAACGCTGAGTGAAATGTGCAAAAAGATCTGGCTCCTTTGGACATGATGTTCAACGTTGATCGAGTTGATAGGGCCCGGGCGTCTGTCACTCGGGCTTCAGGTTCAAATGGAGACACAGTGTTATGTGGTACCTATGGGCACTGTAATCTCGTCATTGGACGGAAATTTCCAGGAACCAGAAACTTGAAGCAAGATGCCAAGCATTTCGGGAAAGCTTCACTTCAGCGACAAGTGACAATCGACCGAGAGCTCGTGCGAGGACGGCGACAGTCACACGGAATTGCCGTCACCACACTCACCGGCGCCAATTCACATCCGTATCTGTTTTCTCGGCTCCCATCTCCCATCTCCGAATCATGGGTTCGAGCTCGTCCAAGCCCTCGAACCCTGCGCCGCATGTGTGGAAGGGGTACGCCATAACTCTCAACCAAGCTCTCGCGGTGCCGAGCAGCTGATGACTCGACCAACTGACACTTCTCCAGGCCCACCCAACCCGGGGTATCACGAGACCTTGCTGAGATACTCGAGACTAGCAATGAGGTCAGGGATTGCCCGCCGCCCCCTTTCCACCCAATCCAATACTCGCAACGATTAACCAACACAAATAATTACCACACAGACCGACGTATCCCGCCTGCAATCCCTCGAGCTCGCGATCCAGGAGCGTGTAGGCGCCGAGCTGAAGCGCCTCCGCGCCCAAGAGGCTGACGCCCTGCGAGAGGCGCGACAAAAACTCTCGGACGAGCCGTCTACCGAGCTACAGCAGGGAGGCGAGGCCCCCAGCAGACACGCCGTCGCTAAGGCGGTCGAGGACCTACGCGTCAAGCTGGAGGAGCGCAGGAGGGTGCGCGAGGTGCCCGAGGGCGTGGACAAGGCGCGCAACGAGGTGGTGCGGTGCCTGCGCGAGAACGACCGGCGGCCGCTCGACTGCTGGCGCGAGGTCGAGGCTTTCAAGGAGGAGGTCAGGAGAATGGAAAAGGGGTGGGTTGATAAGGTTATCAGCTAGGTTATGGGGTTTGGAATGATTGGGATTGCTGGCGGTGGTGGATTGGTTCAACCGGGCCGTCTTTGTATTACTTGTATACCAAAAGAGCTTGGCCGTGAGGCTAATGTGGCTTCCGCGTGTTATAGACAAGCAAAAGCCGGCGAGCATGGGTGACCATGGCATTTACAAGCAAGCAGGTTGTGTGCTAGAGAACGTCTGGTTGTTGTAGAATGAGGTCTAGGCTAGGCTCATCTACAGGCTGTCTCTTTTCTTTTCCGAGTTCGTCTTTCTGCCGGAGGCCCTCTTGCCTCTTACGTTCTCTCCTTGCTTGCGCATCCTCCCAGTTCTCTTTCCCCTTGGGCGTGGCGAAAGCGTCCTCCAGGGCCGCACTAAACCTGGAAATCCTCTTTTGGTTCTCGACAAACCGTTCGTTTGCTATCTTGAGGAGCATTCTGAGATACTCCGGCGAGACGATAGACCGACGAAGGCCGTCCACCTCCATCCCAATAAGCGACTCAAAGGCCAGGCCCATGCAGCGCACAGCCACCATGGGCGTTGCTTCCTCGTCTGGCTGCCGCTTGAGCAGGCTGACGGCTCCGGTCTCGCGGAAGCCCGCCTCCATGCCCGCTTGAATGACCAGCTGGGCATGTTCAAGCGAGGCGGTCAAGATATGCAGGATCTTGAAAACATTGGTTAGTTTGGCGCTCCGGATTGAAAGGCATAGATAGAGAAACCGCAAGATACCATCGGTTCAAACTTGAAGTGAATCAACCTCGCTGGCTCTTCAGTCCGGCCGGTCAGGGCACCGGGACCAACCTCCGTTTCCAACTCCAGACCCAGCACAGCGCCTAAACCCCCTTCCTTTTCCAAAGACTCAATAGACACCGGATCGTGGGAAACAAACAGCCACTCCCCGCCGCCTTTCCCCCCGGCCGAAGCACCAGTCCCCTGCACAGACGCCGGCACCGTCGCTTCATTCCTATTGCCATCCCCATCCTCCCCCTCACCACCGACACCCGGCTGATGACCGAGCACGGGAGGAGCAGTCCGTCGTTTCCCCTTACCCCCTTCAAGGTACACAGAGACGCGGCCAGCACAGCTGCTGGTCGTGACCAGACCCGCACGGGCATTGATAGCGTCAATCAGCGACCGGATGCCAGCGTCGACGGTACCCTTGGGTGAGGCGTCGCTGTACCGGTCCTCGGGCACGGCCAGGTCCGAGAGGATCTTTTGTTTGCGCCGGGCAAACTGGCTGGTGGGTGACGGGTCGGCCGGGTCGGTGATTTTCATGGTGTGAACTGGAAGACTAGTAGTATACTAGCATGTGGGTGATTTGTTTGGGTTGTTAAATGCTTGAGGTTACGTAGGTAGGTTGCAGAGGACGAGTCATTGGATGAGTGGATTGTTGGTTAGGTCACGTGCATGTCACGACGGGGACGAGCCCCTTTTTCTCTAACCCCTGAATTGTAAGCATTGGAGGACATTCGCGATCTCTAATCAGTGTTATGGTCCCCTGCTGGACGTCAAGTAAACCCCTATCCTGGCGGATACTATCGAATCATCGTTGGCTCTTGGGCCATTCTAATTCTACGAGGCAAATACGGATAGACCGCTTGGAGAAAGCAAACCTCTGTAAGTGGTATTATTTGCTATGCTAAAGTAGGGTATATGGTTCTGAACAAGACCGTTACAAACACTAAAATTGAAGAGCAGAAAAACGGGAATGATCATGCATGTTCTGACACACAAAATACATGCAAACTAGAGATTAGCAGCCAACACCGCCGCACCGCCGGCAAGAACAAGTGCCGCGGTGGGCACAGCAGCAAGGGCGCCGGCACCTCCATTCAAGGGCACCGAAGCGGGAACAAATGTCGCCGTAGGCGTGATGCCCGAAGTGAACGGCGATTCTGTCACCGAGGACACACCAGCGAACGCCGGAGCTTGTGTGGCAGCAGCCGAGTCCGGGACGACGGTTGTATTCGAGGGATTGAGAACGCTGGGCAAAGTAAGTATTTGATCCCTGGAAGCTGCACCCAGCTGACACGAGGCTCACTTGTCCAGGACATGCACCACTCCGTTGGTGGTCAAGATATCCGCAATCAGCACTCTTGCCGAGTTGACAAACAACTGCCCACCGTCCCTGCGGACCGTGATGTTTTGTCCCTGCAAGGTAGAGAGCGTCATCTGGTCCGCGCTCAGCAAGTCGGTGCTGAACCGGACTTGCTGCGCCACGACATGGTATCCAAGGATACTGGCAAGGTCTTGCGGAGATATCACCCCCAGCGCAGAACCGATGGCCTCGAAGGCGTCGTTGGATGGTGCAAAGATGGTAGCGTCGGTGAGCGAGTTGACCGGACCGACTAGGCCGGCGTTTGTCAAGGCCCCAGCCAGTGATGTAAGCCCCGTGTTGATGGCCGTTTGTGCCGGCGTTGCGGGGACGGTGAGAACCGTATCGATGACGTGCACGACGTTGCCGCCGTCGAATTGGACATCCTGGGAAAGCCTCAGTTCGGCATTCATCTCTAATCGAGCACTCTCACACCACATACCGCGGTAACAACCGAAGCCATCTGCTTGTATCCCGAGAACACCCTGGCCGTATCATTCACCATCGCAAGCACCACCTTCTGACCACCGGTGACGTTGGCAAACGGCGCCATGAGTAAAGTGGCAGGAAACTTTGGTGTCGTCATGAAGCCGCTCGACAATAACCTCCCAGCCAAGACATGATATTGCAGAACCCCTGCAAGGGCCCTGGGATTGCTCATCAGTTCGACCGACCTCGGGTTCCTGGCCATTAGATTGGCAAATGCTGTGTTTGATGGAGCCAGGATGGTGATATTCTGGGCTTCCAATAGTGTTTGTACAACATCGGGCACAAGCGCAAGGAGCGCTTCCTTCGCTGTTAGCATGGACATTGCCTCTATGGGTTGTCTGTAGAGGAACACGTACTGCTCAGAGTGCTCAATGTGGCATTGTTTTCAGTCAGTACTGTGGTTAGAGCCTGCGCAGAAACGCAAGTTGCTAGCCCTAAGGGCAACAAGTGCAAGAGACGCATCGTGGTCGCAAGTAGCCTTCTATAATCTCTCTTAAAAACCAGAGGGTAGACGGACTAAGGGGTTTGAGGGAGGACATATGGCGAAGATATAGGGGAAGCGCCAGGAAGCGACTGCTTGATCACATCATGCCTTGGCCATGCCGCGAACTGTTCCTTTGCCTGACCCAGATCACGATATGCCGATGAGGGACCCAAGACAGCGGGGATAGGCAAGGGAACGGCATCGTAGTCCAATGAAGGACTCGCGACATTGCAGAAAAGTCTAGACTCGAACCCATGTGTCGATCCCCCAGATCTATCCGATGTTACCGGAAAGAGGAAGCTGTGCTTTCCGAGGCTAGAGAGATCTGACTGAATCGACAAGGGAGGATGCATCATAGCGTCGAGATTGGGTGTAACACGATTAGCCTGAGCAACATGACGCGCAGCGTGTCAGAGGCCGGAGATCATGGCGCCGTCATGACTGCCGTCAAAGGCATCCATCCATATGCCACGGAAGGTTCTCAAGAACCTGGTGATCAGTAGTAAGGTGCTTCCGGTAGGTAGGACCTTCATTCTTAGACAAACCTCATTTTCTGAAACCCTTATAGTTCGCATTAGACCCAGTAACAAACGTACTCCATTTCCAAAAGTTGCACGTAGACAAAATCGTGAACCAAATCAAGCATCATCTTGATTGGCTGCTTGGGCCTGTCAGACCCACCACGCCATGTCTACCCAGAAATCCGGGGATATCGATAAGTCAAGACACCATCTTCACCGTCCGTTTGTCTGCAACCCTACACTGCCAGCAGCCAATTCAGACTACCACTGTTTATCCTATCTACCGTGACTTGCGGCGACAAGCCTCGCAGCTTGATGAACCGCATGGGAAACACAGCATCCATCACGTCACGAACCAATGAGGACCCGGAGATCGTCTGGAGATCCCGAGTGGTCGTCTGACCTCCCTCACCTCCCAGCGTCAACTAAATTAGGCCCCGCACCTCTCAACCTTAGGTCACCAGTCACCTTGATGGACGAACTCTATTCTAGGCCTGGGCGTGCGTTTGCAAACTTCCTTGATTGTCTGTCTGTCTAACTGATTAAAAGCCTGGCGGCAGCAATGTGCCAACGGGCGTGGAATGCTACCTATTTTGAAAACATGCGATAAGCAACGCTGCCCGCCTCCCGCCTCCCGCTGTGGTCATTGAGGACCCAGAAAAGACAATGCCGTAAACGCCCTTGAACGCCGCGAACATGCGTGCGGAGTGCGTATAACACGACACCCCTCCCAAGTAAACCCGTCATTACCATCGTCAATAACCAAAATGCTAATCCATTTTCCTCCGCAGAAGCGCCTTTGAAGAAAAGAGCTCAGTTGAAGCTCATGCGGCAGGCACCTCCTGCTGCCCCCGCTGCTGGCGCGCCGTCTGCTCGAGCCACTTGGCGTAGCGGCTCTGCTTGTTGTGGATGCCGCACTCGGTCTTGTCCTGGCCCTTCCAGCGGCCCGCGCGCTCGTCCTCGCCCTCGGCGACGGGGACCGTCGAGTGCCAGTCGCCGACCGACTTGTACCCCTTGTCGAGGAGCGCATTGTAGGGCACCTTGTGCTCGTCAATGTAGGCCTTGACCTGCGCAAACGACCAGTTGACCAGCGGGTTGATCTTGATGATGCCCCGCTCCTCGTCCAGCTCGATAACGGGGATGTCTCCCCGCTGCCCGCCCTGCGACCGGCGCCGCCCCGTGAGCACGGCCGCCACCTTCAGCTCGGAATACGCCCGCTGCAGAGGCTCCACCTTGGCGATCCAGTCGTACAGCTCTGACGAGTTCTCGTACAGCTTCTCGCCGTAGAGGTTCTCAAACTCCTGGGTTGTCTCGACGTCGGCCGGCTTGAAGACGTGCACGCGAACGTTGTAGCGCTCCTTGACCCGCTCCACGAGGTCATACGTCTCTTGGAAGTGGTACAACGTGTCGAGGAAGATGAGGTCGATGGGTTGTGGGTTCTTCGACTCGGCGTCAATCTTGGAGAGCATGTCGATGGTGACGAGGCCCGTCAGGCCGAACGCCGTCGACTGGTAGAGGCCGGGGAAGAAGACCTTGCAGAAGCGGAGAATGTCCATTGGGTCCATCGACTCGAGCTGCTTGTTGAGGTGGTTCAGGTGTGCCGGTGTGAGGGATACCGCAGGCAGGTGGGCGGTTGACGAGCTCGGAGAGACGAACCCGGAATCCACCGACCCGTGGTCACCTTGTGATGACACCTGGGAGGATGTCTCGGTTCGATCGTCAGCCATGTTGAGAGTGGCTTTCGAGAGGGGTTTTCGAGAAGGGGGTTCGAGATGGCTCTTCGACGAAGCAGGTGTAGACCACAAAGGCGGAACTAGACAAGGATGGAATTGGACGAAGAGAGAATTGGATTGAGAGGCAACTTGAGACTCGGATTTATAGACGACTGAGGAATGGATGGTCGAAAATCAACAGCAACGGCTAGTTGAGTGAATACAGACGGTTGCCAGAGATCAAAAAGTCGCAACAATAGCGGGGGAACGTGCACAAGACCTAGTGTGGTAGAAAGAGATGGGGGAACGGTGGTATTAAGG
The DNA here is from genome assembly GCF_033297395.1 of Canariomyces notabilis. Classification (NCBI taxonomy): domain Eukaryota; kingdom Fungi; phylum Ascomycota; class Sordariomycetes; order Sordariales; family Chaetomiaceae; genus Canariomyces; species Canariomyces notabilis. Next base: position 1,796,453 of record NW_027041823.1, read on the forward strand.
AGGCCCGGGAGGAGGTCTGGCGGGATTCTATTTTCACAGCGTCTGGCAAGCCATATCCGCTACTCCGGGAAACACGGCGAACTATTGCAGCAAGTTATCCACGGCAAAGCACATTACTAATGTTTTTGTTCTACTATTCCTGGTCATATTGGAGGCTTCCAGACGGTAGGCACGAACTGGCATTGGTTCTCGCACAAGTAAACCGGGTCAGCATGACAGCAGGTGGTGGAGGCTATTGCATAGCGCGCGATGTGTGGAAAAGTTTCGTTAGAGTGGTGGTGTATTTGACGAGGCTGATCACGACATCTGGAGGCCCTCTGATTGGCCGCTGCTGGCCGTTTCCTGTGGGGGTTTGCTACTCGCTAGGGTCTTTCTTCCCATCCCCGTGGCAAGGGCCAGGGGAAGAGACAGTTTCTCTTCGGGATTGCCATTTGTCTTCGGCCTGCGTGATCGGATTGAAGACTGCACCGGCATTGGCTGCTGCTGTGGTGGTTCGATCAGGGTCCGCGACCTGATCTGGAACTCTCGACAGTTTGGGGAAGAGAGGGAATGTTAGTCAGCATCGGGCTTTGCGATCTTCAGTCTTCTTCCCCTGCCATGATGTCACAAACCCATTGTCATTGATGCACTGAAAGGCGTCATCGCACGTTGCAGACGTCGATTGGAAATGTCGCAAGCAGGAGGCTTACTTAGGTTCAGGCACAACCTGACGCTAACTGGCGGCCGGCCTGTCTCCGTATAGGTAAGAGCGGATGGAGGGACTAATGTAGCACGCATGGACACTTCGTAACACCCACGCCTGCCATGCGGGGAGACGGCTTTGCGGTAGCTCAACAACACAGCATCGTGTGTCTCTGGAGCAGACGGATTGAAAGCTAGCGTCACGTCTTATCAGTGATTTATTTCGTCTTTGAGGCGGTGGGCGAGAGCGGGATGAACCACGACATGAAGCATTAGGTACGCACGTGTACAAGTACCCTATGGTTTGCAACAGATGGCGAGTTGTTGTCTCTGATTTAGCAAGATCCCTAAGATAACGTTCAACACTGGGATCCCGGTTCGAGATGGGGTTGGAACAACAACCTGACCCAACTCAATGGAAACGCCAAGGTCCAAAAGCTTGACCCGGAGAATTCATATCTCGCTGCGGCTCACCGAGGGCGGGATGGCCCGGGGCCACAAGGTGTAGCTTGGTGACCTCGGTGACCTCGGTGTAGCCCAGTTCAGCATGGACATCGAGTGGGCCCACCTTAGCCCCGCGAATGGCCAAGGCGGGGTTCTGCAAGTTCAACGCCTGCCCTGTTTTCAGAGAAAACTCCCGCCGTGTTGCTACACAGAGAGAGCAATCTTCACCAATCTTCCTCGAGGGCATTTGGTTTTGGATACTCTTACTCTCTGGGTTCTGGAAAGGGCACTTGTATCTCACATTGTCGTCGTTCCTGCCAATTCCCGTGTTTCCCCTGAAAGCCAGCAACCATGGCTCAAGCAGAACCGAGCCCCACTAGTACCAGGCCTGGCCGGCCGTCTTTGACCTCCTCCATGAGGAGCAGCTCCTACCTGATGGAACATCAGCAATACCGGCCCCCGCACAAGCCTGAGAATCACTACGGAATTGATACGGTTGTTGAGGACCTCCAGGCCGCATCAGTCTCGCCTCGCGAGTTTTCGTCGTTCAAAGGGATCCCCTCGCCCGAGAACCCCCCGAAGATCGTCGAGAGCGGGCTGAGCCATGAGCTGTCGCATCCAAACTGCACGCCGCTGCCGGGAAGGCATACTGACAGGCTGGTAGCGACTCTCTTCTACAGGTCAACTGCTCCTAGGGTCTCAAATGTGATCCCTTCGCCGCAGAAAGGCCCTTCGCCGCAAGGGGGACAGTCTCCTTCAGTCCGAGCTGCGGACTCTGATATCCCCCCAACTATGGCCCCCAGCAGCAGCCTCGACAGTTTTCCGCTCGAGCCGCCTGCTGCCGAGCCTGAACCGCTGGACCACCTGTATGGCTCCCACGTGTCGTCCATGTGCATCACGTCCTTCCTCCATCTCCTGTCCACTTTCCCGCTCCCACAGGGCGTTACGGACTACAACTCAGCCCACCGCTGTCTCAAGCTCGACGGCGGCCAAGACCGCCACCCGCTGGTGGTCGAGCTGACCGTGTCCCCGGCGCCGTCGCTCGACTACCTCTCTCTCGCCGACCTGCGCAAGCACGAGCTCATCTACCGGTTCGAGCGCGAGTGGAACGTCGACGTGGCGCTGCAGAGCGATACGCTCTGGCGGCGGTACCCGCGTCTGGTGGTCTTTGACATGGACAGCACCCTCATCACGCAAGAGGTCATCGACCTTCTCGCGGCCACCATCAAGGACCCGCCCGACCTGGCCGCACGCGTCGCCGACATCACGCACCGCGCCATGCTCGGCGAGCTCGAGTTCGACTCGGCCTTCCGCGAGCGCGTCAAGCTGCTCACCGGCCTGCCCGCCAGCATCTTCCACGAGCTCCGGTCCGTGCTGCAGGTGACCAAGGGCGTGCGTCCACTCCTCCGCGCCCTCAAGCGGCTCGGCGTCAAGACGGCCGTCCTGTCTGGAGGCTTCCTGCCCCTTACCAGCTGGCTGGCGGGCGAGCTGGGGATTGACTACGCCCACGCCAACGAGGTGGTTGTCGACGAAGCCACGGGCCGGTTCACGGGCGAGGTGAAGGGAAGGATCGTCGGCAAGGAGCGCAAGCGGGAGCTGCTGATGGAGATTGCGGAGAAGGAGGGCATTCCGCTGGAGCAGGTTGTGGCCGTGGGCGACGGGGCGAATGATCTGCTCATGATGGACGCCGCTGGCTTGGGCGTCGCGTGGAACGCCAAGCCCCGGGTGCAGATGGAGGCTGATGCGCGGCTCAATGGGGACAGCCTGCTGGACTTGCTGTTCCTGTTTGGGTTTTCGGAGGAGGAGGTCTCGCAGCTCATTGCTTGACTTGATGCTTTAGAAGAGAGAGCTATTTACTCTCTGTGTGGTTCCAATAAGCCATATGGGCGTCAGGAGGGCCATCAACAGGCTAGAAAGGCATGTAATCTTGGGCATTTAATGTATGAGGTATACGGTCACACATACAATGACATTGCCAACTGCGCATATCAGGAGCATTGCGTAACTAAGGGCATGGTCTTAGATGGTCGGTGCAGTCTAGACACGTCGTTTTCCGCTAAGCTCATCCAGCAGGTGCCTGGTACTGGGGTGATTACTACGAGGTCCCTGTTCGAATCTGAAGCACAACACCGTGTAATGAGCTTCACGAAGCGGAGGCAGCTGCTTATTCCTAGAGATTTCGGCGTTGACCAAAAGCCTGCTCCCCGGCGAGAGATACGGACAGCCCTCCGCTCATATCTACCAAGGAACTGTATCGTGACTAGGGATGACGATATGTACTAATGTATGTACGTGAGGATGTAGTGTTTGACCCGATATGCCATACCAGCCCTATGAGGCTACTGCTGCAGGCAGTTGATTCTGTCCATCGGAAAACGTTCCTCCACTTGCCGTCTCGCCTGGCCCGCCCAGTACCATCATGCCGGGGGTTTGGGTTCTGGGTTTCACCCACCACTGACCAGGACAGCACCATTCAGTTCCATGTGGACCCGTACTCGAGCATTTTTCCGACTGCGCTTTTGGCTCGGTAGATCTGGTCAGCTTGTCGTCAGCGCTCGCGGAAGCGTCGCATTCAATGGTAGCTCGCGTGACATGGATATACGCCAAGTTGACTCTCGAAGCCTGGCTTCAAGCATAGTTCTCCTAAACTCTCACTAGATGAATCGTCACCACTCGCTCGTCGTTCGAATGCCGAGATTGGTTGGGAGATGTTGCGCTTGGCTATCCCAGACTTGAGGAGTGGAAAATTTGAGCCCTCGCCCACGAACTTGTACAGTACCGGGCCCGCTTCCCCGGCGCGGTGGAGGCGGCGGCCCCGCAGAAAGCTTGGCTGTCGTCTGGATTCTAAAAACTTCATGGAAGTGGATGCGGCTCAACCCTAACCCCATTCTATGGAAACTGTGGTTTGTCTCATGCAGATTCGAGAGCAGTATCCGTACTTGGGTGACATCTATAGGATGGCAGACTAGTAAGTTAATACCGTAGTGATCTCGAGAGACATATTGATAACCTGGAATTGGCCATCTAGGACCGTTCATGAAACGGATTGATGCATCCATGCCGCCGAACGAGGGGCAGTCAGCGAATGAAAAAGGGCAACGCAGGTTTGACACTCAAGTGAAGAGAGAAGCCTTTGCCACGTTCCATTTCAAGCCGCTTTCATCCCTCCATAATAAGCGGCAACCAAAGAGTGAATCGTCCCCGCCATAATTGGAAGGGTCCATAGGAACTCATCCCCGGTCTTCTCACTGCGTTTGCCAAGTCCGCTGTTGAACAAGAGGCGAATGAGAGGAGCTTGACTCACACCGAAGGCATACCGGATTTCCAGATACGCCGCATCGTCGTGGTTGGGCTGGAAACAAGAGCCCAATGGTCCCACTTGACGGTTAGCATGTTAAATACCTACCTTAATACCGGGGATAACAACACAAACGTTTGGACGGGAATGGAGGGGTAATCGGTTGCTAGGGTGTCTGAGAGGGGCAGTTTCACCAGCAGGGTACTCCATAGTCTTCGAGGAATAGGCAGAATCGCAATTTTCGCAGATAATCACTATTCAAAATTCAGTGTATCACTCCCATTGTCATCCTCAGTGGAAGATGAGATTGAATAGTGCAACAGAGGCCTTGTGACCTGGATCTGTGAAGGACCGTAAACAGTGAAGAGACGGCGCGGCGGCAAGGTGCGGCATGAAATTTCAAGTTTCACTACGAATTTCGAGGGCTTGCCCCACATTTCCGAAAGTTTTTGTGCTTGCGCTTTTAACCCCACCAAGCCACTCGCCCCTCCCCACCCTGGCCATAAAAACTTACAACCCCTCCTCACCTCTTCGACCTACTTTCCCTCTTTCCTCCTTCGTCGGCATACCTGATTCAAGCAATCACCTGCCACTTCAAGTGCGTATACCATTGCGACAGCATCTTCATCTCGAAGAGAGCATCTTCTCTAACTTTCCCCTGCAGCTTTTCTACAGCGCAAGTCGCCAGCATCTTCACTTCAGAAAACAACTCTCAACACCGTCAAAATGGGGTAAGTTGCCGACGCTCACATTCGGCGAGAGTCTTGGGACTTGCCTTAGAACCATCGCTAACGACTTCAAACAGCAAGGACTCTGACAAGACCCATATCAACGTAAGTATCTAGCGAGCGCTGAGAACGACATCACTGCAGAACTGGAACTGACATTGCATCTAGGTCGTCGTCATCGGGTTTGTCTACCTGCGTTGACCTCTTCTGCTTGCGTGCACCAGTACTGACACCTACCGATCCAGCCACGTCGACTCTGGCAAGTCCACGACGGTAAGCTTCCTATCGGTGCTCGTCTGCGACGGGACAAAGGTATCGTCCAGACAGCAAGCTGATAATTACATAGACTGGTCACTTGATCTACAAGTGCGGCGGTATCGACAAGCGTACCATTGAGAAGTTCGAGAAGGTTAGTCTCATGATTCATACCCGTTTCCCCATCTCCAAAAGCGCTCCAAAGCGACTGCCAACGGCATAATCATTTTCTGCCTGTCTCTGTCCATTTTCCCTTGAGTCTGCCTTTGTGGCTACCCCTCTCTTATCTCAGCGGGGGAGGGGCACACAAATCCGGCGATAAGCAAATTTTTCGAGCACGGACCCACTTCGCACGACGCCCCTCTCTTCATCGAGAACCGCGCCGCAAGACCCTTGCACGCCAAGAATTGGGCTGACGGATTGAAACAGGAAGCTGCTGAGCTCGGCAAGGGTTCCTTCAAGTATGCGTGGGTTCTCGACAAGCTCAAGGCCGAGCGTGAGCGTGGTATCACCATCGATATCGCGCTCTGGAAGTTCGAGACCAACAAGTACTATGTTACCGTCATCGGTAAGTTCTACCTTCGGTATGAACCTTGCACGTCACTCATGCTGACGGTTGCACTTCCTCACAGATGCCCCCGGCCATCGTGACTTCATCAAGAACATGATTACTGGTACCTCCCAGGCCGACTGCGCTATTCTCATCATTGCCGCCGGTACCGGTGAGTTCGAGGCTGGTATCTCCAAGGATGGCCAGACCCGTGAGCACGCTCTGCTTGCCTACACCCTGGGTGTGAAGCAGCTCATCGTCGCCATCAACAAGATGGACACCACCAACTGGTCTCAGGCCCGTTACGAGGAAATCATCAAGGAGACCTCCAACTTCATCAAGAAGGTCGGCTACAACCCCAAGCAGGTTGCCTTCGTCCCCATCTCGGGCTTCAACGGCGACAACATGCTTGAGGTCTCCACCAACTGCCCGTGGTACAAGGGCTGGGAGAAGGAGACCAAGAAGGGCAAGTCCACTGGCAAGACCCTTCTTGAGGCCATCGACGACATCGAGCCTCCTCAGCGCCCCACCGACAAGCCCCTCCGTCTGCCCCTGCAGGATGTGTACAAGATCGGCGGTATCGGCACTGTCCCTGTCGGCCGTATCGAGACTGGTGTCCTCAAGCCCGGTATGGTCGTTACCTTCGCTCCCTCCAACGTCACCACTGAAGTCAAGTCCGTCGAGATGCACCACGAGCAGCTTGCCGAGGGTGTCCCGGGTGACAACGTCGGCTTCAACGTGAAGAACGTCTCCGTCAAGGAAATCCGCCGTGGCAACGTTGCCGGTGATTCCAAGAACGACCCCCCCGCTGGTGCCGCTTCCTTCGAAGCCCAGGTCATCGTTCTCAACCACCCCGGCCAGGTTGGTGCTGGCTACGCTCCGGTCCTTGACTGCCACACTGCCCACATCGCTTGCAAGTTCGCCGAGCTCAAGACCAAGATCGACCGCCGTACCGGTAAGGCTGTTGAGGAGAACCCCAAGTTCATCAAGTCCGGCGATGCTGCCATCGTCAAGATGATTCCGTCCAAGCCCATGTGCGTTGAGTCGTTCACCGACTATCCTCCTCTCGGTCGTTTCGCCGTCCGTGACATGCGTCAGACCGTCGCTGTCGGTGTCATCAAGAGCGTCGAGAAGGCTGTCGCCGGTTCCGGCAAGGTATGTCAATGTTCTCCTACTATCGTCATTTGCATTGGCCCTAACAATTGCAACAGGTCACCAAGTCCGCTGCCAAGGCTGCCAAGAAATAAACGGTTTCTTCATGCAGCAAATAAAAAAGTCACTTCCAGAGATCCGGGTCGTGTGGCTCACCGAAGAGATCGCGCCTCGTATCTAGGTACGGCGTTAACGAATTTCACTTTGCATGAGCACTCGGAACGTTTTGTTATGGGGCACATCTTTGAGAGGGAATGGTCGGGGTTTCTGCGCATCAAAACTTCTCTCGCCATGTGCTTAGTACAAAATAGAGTCTCTTAGAAGTGATCACGAAGGTCATGATTCCCCCAGTCGGCCGTCCTGAATGAATGCTGCTGTGTTGCACTTGAGTGTTATTGTCCATGTTGGATGTCAGAGAATGATGCTGTAGCTTGGTGATATTGTAATAGACATATCCAGTGCAGTTCGTCCACACTGGTCTCTGTCCATGTAGCCTCCATCGCGGATGGTGTCATCACAGCAGTCTTAATAAATCAAGTCGAATACAACACCACATGACGACAATGTAGATGTCCAACTCTATAATATAATCTACAGATAATTTTACACGGCTAATGATGCTTACAACGACCAGGAATCATCGTCTTGAGAAATCAACGTCTGGAACCACTTGATCCGTCCCTCGCCACTCGCAATCTCGGACGCGACCCGGAGGAAGTGGTGCACGTCCACGGGCTGCGGAGGCGGGCGGGGCTCCCTTTCCTCCTTGGGAACGTTCTTGAAGTGAGACGTGAAGTGGTGGCCGCCGCCGCGTTTGCTGCGTGACTCAGAGTCAGAGGGGAAGAAGAAGGATGAGCCGTCTGGCGCCGCGTCCTTGGGCTCCGCGTCCTCGTGTGCCGGGTCGACATGCGCCGCCTCCAGCGACAGCTCGGCCCGCAGCCCGCCCCGCTTGCCTGCGATGATGTGACTGTACCGTAGTTTCAGCCCCTCGTACTCGGCAGCGACTTGCCGCTGGACCTCGATGGTTGCTAATCGGTAGTCCACTGTGACCGTGTCTTCGGAGACGCCGGCGCGATTGTTATTGTTGTTGTTGTTGTTGTTGATAGTGGGGGACGTAGTGTTGTCTTCTAAGGTGGGAGAAGAGAGTTCTGCGTATTTCGGCAGGAGGAGGCGGCGGGGGAGACTGATGCCCTTAAGATAATGAGGGGTTTTGAAGAGCGCGTTTTTCGGTTTCAGGTCGCACAGTGGCATGAAATCGGCGGTGACTGGCGAGGCGTACCGCTCAATATGCCTTCCCGGGAGCGTGAAGTAGCGACGCTGCAGGATGCGGGCGTCGACAGGACACCCGGGGAACAGGAGATCCTGCGTGGAGGTGTGCATGACGGCCCGCAGGTGGGTGATGCGCTTGATCTCCCTGTGGTCCATTTCAATGTAGAGTTCAAGGTCTGGCGCGGCCTTGACGAGGTCCGGGGACATGGTGGGATCCGGGGCGAAGCGCACCACGGCGGTCAAGTGCCAGAGACCCGTCTCGTGGAGATTACTGGGGAGGTCGAGAGTGTCGAGGGGCGGGAGGAGCGGAACGAAGGTGCGCGGACGGGAGAGATCCAGCTGTGACTCGCTTCCAGGTTCCAGAGGCGGGTCAGAAGGGCGTTGCTTGCTGGCGAAGACGACGTGCCCGAAAACAGCAGAGGTGTCCGTTTGCGGTTCCGAAGACCACCCCAGCATGTGGCTTACTCGCTCCCCGGGCTCCACGATGGCCTGCGTTGGATCCAGGGGAAACGGAAGGCTGTCTGCCGAAGCGACGCCTGAGGAATGAGTCTCGAAAAGACTTCCGGAAGGCGAATCAGACCGAGGAAGAGAAGCAACCCATCTCTCCCACATGTTAAAACGCTCTTCCCAAGGCAACTTTTGATCACAGTTGATTTCAGCGAGGTACCGGCCGCCGCGGGCGAGGGAATTCGGCACGACTTCCAACGAGTAAGAGTGAGACGCCGGCGACTTTGGGAAAAACGCATGGCGGAGAAATCGGAAAACGGTCTCGGCATAGTTCTCCAAAGATATATCTCGATTTGATAGCTGAATCCAGGTGACCATAATCTTCTCCCCCGAGGGATCGAGGCGGGGCACGCTGTTGGTGAGGGTTCCGACCGCATCGAGAATGGCAGGCTCGATCGGGTTTGGCGAGACAAGGCTGACCGGAAATTCTTCGGTTTGGGCTTGTTTGAGGAACTGGTTGATTCTGTAAAAAACCGCCTGAGCTGTGGGCTTAGGCCCCTTGACAACAAGATTGTGTGTGCTTGCGATAAACGAGATTTCCGCTTCAGGAAACGTTCTTGCTATGGTTCCCAGAAGTCTCTGATTTCCTGTAACATGAAACTGGTAAGCTCGCGGAAAGGTAGGTAGTAGAATGTGCAGCACGCACGCAATAACAGGTTGAACTCAAGTTCACGGATCGTGGCGCTGAGACGGCCATCCTGCTGATCGGGCCCCTGGGAAGAGGACAAACCCCAGCATTCGCGCATCAGTCGGATCGCGAGCCTCTCTTTTCCAGTCATGCCTGGCAAGACGTAGCCATAAAGTCTCGAATCTGGGATCCGTATCGTCCCATTCCCCGATACTGGCGTCCAATCAGGGGCGCCTAGAATCCAGGGATGAGAGTTATCGTCGGGGGCAGGCTCCTCTGGCAAAACCCGCTTCACCGCATGCCATTCGCGAAAGTATTTTTGCAACTGAGCAACGGTAAAGCCCTTGACAAGAGTATCCTTGAGTGCAACGAAGTCCTTCTCAATGAGGACTGATGTGTCAACCGGCCTCAGCTCGTGGATAAGGACCTCGGCGGCAGCATCATTGGTTTGATCCGGCAGAAGGGTAGCCGGATCGACCTCGACATGGCTGCCGTCAGGTGGCAGTTTTGGGTATTCGCGTTTGAGAGGTGTTTCCGTCAGGACAATTGCAGAGGCAGGCTTGCCCAAGATGTCAATGGATAGACCTTCCTGCCGCGCCGACAAAATACGGCCCCGGGACTTGTATTCGTATGGACGTCGCTGCTGCGAGAAGCGTAACTTTCCGGAGACAGAGTCTCTCTGGTGGTCATCGCTTTCTGCTTCCTGTAACGGCCTTTTGGGCAACACGGCCTTCTTGTCCTCCTTGTCCTTCTTGTGGTCGCCGGCTTCCAGCTCTTGGAAGGCTTTGTAGAACGTCTCGGGATTGGGCGCGTCGTTCCCATGGTCGCTGGCTCGGCGCCGGTCGAGTTCCTCGGTCGCGGCCGGGGCATCGGTGCCATGGGTACCGTAGCGACGTCGGTGGCTACGGTGTGAGGAGGCAACAGCAGCAGCGGGAAACGGAAGCCGCATGGCGGTCTCAGCTAGTTGTAAGCGGCATCTCAGGCAGACAAAGCTGGCACTGCCCGTCACTCTGCGCCTGAGCATTGGAAAGAATTGAGTTGCCAAACCACCAGTTGCGGTTCAACAGTTGCCAGTACTGGAGGTCTGGAATGGCACATCCAGCACGACAGCGGATGGTTCATCACTGTGGATCGCCCCCAGGGGTTTGACTTTTGGATCTTTGCGACGAGAGATTTTGGGTGGGTCTGTGGAGCTTGGGCTTACACTAGATCCTCCGGCAGGCAAGGAGGCACATGCAGACGCGACTTGACAGGGGTCTTACGCGTTGCGCCCCGCGCTGGAAACCAAAGTCGATTGACTCGATTACCATTCCTGGGACGTATTGTACGTTACAGTTACGAGGCTCGCTCTTTCTTCTGGTGGACATATTTGCCATCCACATCTCCGTTCTTTCAATTCCAGGTTCCCCTCATAGATTAAGTAGGGTTCTGCAGGAGCTCTACATTCGCACCGTGTGCAGCGAGAAGCTGGTCCTCTTTTGTGTAGGCGACACTGACCCAAGGCCTTCAACCACCATGCCCGTATCACAGCGGCGGCAACGACAGGTAGGTAGGCCCGGCCGTCTTTTCTTTTGGCGGACTGGCGTGACTGATAATGGCAAGGCTGTCCAAGATGACGAAGATGAGGATATGCGACAAGCACATAGCGATGTGGAAAACGACGGCAACACGCCGATGGAGGACGACGCACAAGAGGAAAGAATCAACCAAACGGTAAAGAGCCTGGTGCGCTATGCGCTCGCCTGCGAGTTCTCGCGTACGCCCATCAGGCGCGACGGTATCCGAGATAGAGGTATAGGCTGCAGCCCCGGCCATCACAGAGGATGCCGCTAAAACTGTACAGTCCTTGGAGAGAACGGCAAATCTTTCAAGAAAGTGTTTGCTCGTGCGCAGAAGCAGTTACGCGCAACATTTGGCATGGAGATGGTAGAACTTCCCATAAAAGACCGAAGCCTCATGACCAGGGAGCAAAAACGAAGAGGTAGGAAATTTCTCTAACGGGCTAAGACGGCGCGCTCACTAACACAACCCTCTTTGGCAGCGGCCAAGTCGCAGAGTCAACAAGCGACAACTTCAAATAGCTACGTCCTTGTCTCTGTCCTACCTGAGCAGTACACGGTACCGGCAATCATTACGCCCTCCAAAGTCCAGTCCGCAGAAGGCGAGGCATCCTACGTTGCACTTTACACAACCATAATCGCCATAATCACGCTCAGCGGCGGCGGACTCAGCGACCCGCGACTGCGGCGACACCTCACACGGCTGAACCTGGCCGAAAACATGCCGAGCATGAACCCCAATGACGAGACGGCCCCGAGCGAAAAAGCAGACGTGGTCCTGCAGCGCATGATCAAGCAGGGGTACCTCGTGAGGGTGACCGAGTCAAAGACAGCAGGGGACGAAGAAGCCACGACGTGGTACGTCGGGCCGCGCGGCAAGATCGAAGTTGACAAGGAGGCAGTTGCAGCTTTCGTGCGCAATGTGTACGGCGGGTCCAGCGATGAGCTTGAAAAGAAACTGCAGGTCAGCCTCAAGGTGAAGGAGAGGAAACCGGAGGTGTTCGGGGAAGGTGCTGAGGAAGCGCCGGATGCCCCGCCAGATGGCGATCCTGGGCCGAGCAATCGCCGGAGGGGAAGGAGAAGGCAGGCAGAAGCTGAAGAGGAAGACGAAGACGATGATGAGTAGATTTACCCGCCTGTGACAGGGGCGGTATGGCCCTTATGGACCACGTTATATTCCTTTCTGTGCTATGACTACAGATAGGGTCATCCAAACGCTCCACGCGTCGCTTCTCGTTGAGGCTGACAATCCTCGTTCCTTCCCTCTCGGCGCTATTGAATGGAGCAGCCAAGTGTGTAGCGGAGTCGATGGACTCGACAGATCGAGTGAACCTGGCCTTGGGGCCATATGTCCCACGGGGTTTTCGGGACCGTGGCCGCGGCCCGGTTCCCCTTCCCGCTCACAATCCCAACCTTGGCTTGTCCCTGTCCGCTCTGATGCCCTGATTTTTAAACCATGGACTTGCTTTCCCCCGTACCTTGACTAAGGTCATATTTCATCCTGCCTTCCAGTCGGGAATATCTCGTCGCCTTCCCGAGGCGGCGGTGGCCCCATCGGCTGAATCATTTTCTGAACGCAGTCAGTGATTGTCGCAGGTGTTTAAGGGAGAGATGGTGGCGATGTTTGAGGACGTACTCGAATCATCTCAGTGCGCACTTTGGCTATCGGCTCGTTTTGTGCCAGCGCGATATACGACAGCAAGGGAGGATGCCCCACGATGCTTGACTGCGTGTCGCGGTGGATGTTTGTCTTCCACTCCCAGCTCGTAGTATCGGGATGGCCGGTGCCGATGTACTTGGCCTGCAGCCGCTCAAGTTCTTGCTGGTTGCGAAGCTTGTCGGCCTGTGTTTGCAATGGTAAGTATCTAGTGAAACTGCGGGGGAAGGCCGAAGCGCACCATTTTCTGGGTTTGTTATGAGTTGAAAAACGTCGTTTGCTGGCCAGTGATAGATGGGTTGAAGGTGGCCTTGTTCCTGAAGTACGTTACAGTACGAAGTAACGTTAAGTGCCAAGAGCCAAGAGCACGCTAGACCCTGACCGAGGTGAGACAGCTCCATAGAGTGTCTTGGCGCTGCAACTGTTCGGTGTGCGCGACAATGTCTTGAGCGTGCAACGCCTAATAAATTCAAAATCCCCTGAACAGCAACATCCCTTTCATACTCTCCCGAGGCGAAGACTTCTGCAATGCTTGCATTCGGAACGGATATATAAGCATTTCGTCGGAGTTTCATATACCTTATGCAAGGAAGAACTTTTAATTTTGGCAATCCACAGCGCCACTCACTCATGAACCACCACATATTAAGAACAGCGCCTTGATCTTGCTTGTGAATGATTACCACCAACTTCGTCCAGAAGAGATGGCCGAAGTACTCCTCCAATCTGCCCTAGCGGCCTCAAAATCCAAACATCTTGCGGCCGAAGCCGCCCTGGTCAGACGCAACTGCCTCACGCAACACCAGCAACAGCACCCTCAGCCCGAGCATGAAGCCAAACTCACCGACACGGCCTCAATCGCCTCCTGTCCAGACTGTTACGCCGCCCTAGTCGAGGCCCTACGCGTACGCTTTTTTTCCCTCACAACCACTTCACCCGGCCCCAACTACCCTCATCAACAGCAAGAACAACAACAACACCCAGACCAGCCCCATCCCCAGGCCCAGCCAAAACCTCCATCACCATCACCACCATCGGGACAACAATCACAACAACAGCAGCAGCAGCAACAACAACAACAACAACAAAAGGAATGGTTCACCCCCCGCCGCGACTTCCTCTCCGATCTCTCCCTCTTACTCAACCACGCAAGAGCGCGCGAGGTCCCACCGGGTGTGATCGACGCGCGGGTGCAGGAGGAGCGCGCCCGCTGGTACCTCGAGACGGTGCGCAGCAGTTCGCTGCCGCGGCTTCTTGTCGCGGCGGCGCAGCCGTCTCCGTCTCCGTCCGTGGGTGGTGGTGGTGGTTCTGAGGCAGAGGGAGGCGAGACTGAAACAGTAACCGAAGTGGAGGAGAGAAAAGCCGCGGCTGAGAAGCTGGCCCTTCTTCTTCCCCCTTATGGATCGGTGGCGGATGGTCGTGGTGGTGGTGGTGATGATGATGATGATGATCCGGTTCGATTGGCAAGGGAGGTTGCGCAGCTTGTCCAACACGCCCTGGGGTGTTCTCCGGATAGGGACAAGGAGCGTGATGCGGCGGGGAGGTTGGGGGATGTGTTGCTTCGGGGCGGGGATGCGGAGGAAATAGTGCAGGCCTGGAGGGAGGCGTGTTTTACGGTGACCGATGCGAGCAGCAGCAGCGGAGGCGTGCCGGAGAATCAGAAAAAGTACCTGGAGATGCTGGGCCAAGGGTTACCCATAGAGCAGGTGGTGGAGCGGATCGCGGAGGACAGGCAGGCCGCGGCGGGCGCGAGAGCCCAGGTCCGGGAGCTCAGCCAGCGGCTGGACGACCTGCGCCGGGCGAGGGCCGCCTACGAGCTGCAGAAGCGCAGGCGGGAGAGCCAGGCCCAGGAGAGGGTCCCGGACGACGTATACAATCTCCCAGCGTGTGCCGTGTGCGGGGAGGTGCCTGCGCCTAGCGGGTTCTTCTGCTGCGGCGTCTGTGCGATACTGCACGGCAAGGGCATCGTCCCGCAGCAGACCGTGTTCTGCTCCCCGCGGTGCGAAGAGAAGGGACATGTAAGAGACGACCCACCCATCACACCGTGAATCCGGCTTACGTTTACTGACGGGCTCTGTTATGATGCTTCAGGCCTCCCACGCGGAGTCACACACCTGCGCGTCTGGCGCTCGCTGTATCCAACTTCTCCAGGGAGAAGCCGCCCAAAGCGATGGGGACACGCACATGCGGGAACCGCCGCCAGCCCCAGGCGACCTCTGCTTCTGCACCGAATGTCTCACCACGCTGGCGCAGCCCACGATATGGTGCTGCCTTGCCTGCGCAGACGCCGACTTTCAGCGCCACCGCGAGGAGATACACCTCCCGGAGCGCAAGACGCTGGGACTTGTTGTGGACGACGAGGGCCAGCTAGAGTACATGGACGGGGCCGCCGACGATGGCAGTGATCGGAGATATCGCGCCAAGGATATTAGTGCGCTTACGACATCGCTCGATCGGGCGGCTGGGGAATGGGAGGCGAGGAACCGGGTGACACTGCGAGACCTAAGCTAAGGAACAGAGTATGTAGTCTGGGTCGCCAATGATTTGTGCATACGGCACGAGCCTGTTGACAATAGCAATGTCATGGCAGTTGACGCGCTGAGTCAGTGTGCGATCACAATCTCGGTAGCTCTGCCACTGTAGCCAGGCAGGCAGTCAAGCATGGGAAGAGGAACTTGCGGACACCACAGGCTATATCATAAACGTCCGTCAGGATAGAAGCTATGGCTGTCAATCTCATCAACTGGCTCCAACCACTACAGTCTCCTCACTCGTTATCGTCGGTCACAAGTCTGCAAAGGAAACCACAGCTCAGAAAAGAAAGTGGTTTTTGATCCAGCAATACTCAGACGAACCAACAAGTTGTCTAAGAAACCAACCAATAGCTCAGCTATGTAGACGTTAATCTGTGCTGTGAGCCTCGCCTTTTGCTTCGCTCCTTTGAACTTCCACCAGTGCCACCCCGCTCCATCCACTAACCAGATAGAAAAGAACATGCCGTGGCGAGGGGATCGCCGGAATTTGATAGATGGATTTGCCTCCTCTTCAGAAGTCTGTCCAGAAGAGAGAGGAAAGAAAAGATAAAAGACAGACGGGCAAAGGAAAAAAAGGGTATTCCATGTCAGGTCGCATGATGATAAAAACATGGTACATAAGAGAAGACAAAGTTGGTATAATCCGAAGAGCTGGCGGGGAAGCATCAAGGCCCCTTTGCTCGAGAATTTGTGTTCTCGTAGCCAAAAGTTCGGTGGCATTGGCCTATCCACCGCAGCTCCGAGACTTAAAATTCGTAATTGGTCAAGATCATAAGCCGAGAAGACTGACAGGTGCTGGCGAGAAGAAAATTGGATCAGGTACGGGGCGACCACGGCTGCAGTTCACGCGCGCTCAACACTGAGAAGGGAGCTTGCAGTGCTCCAAGTTGGTGCCAATGGCGCCGCAACCAGGGGAAGAAAGGCAGAGGCATGTAGTGCCAGGAGAAATGCTAGGTCCACCCCCATTGTGGGGACAACCATCACCAGGCGGATTCGGGGCGGGAAACGTCATTCTGAAGCACAGACTAGTTGAGGATGCCCCAGGTCCTCTGCCCAACTTTACCGGCGCGATTTCCCACCATGTTGCTTGAGCCTGCTAGTTCTCCAGCCCTCGTACCATTGCTCCCTGCTGAGCTCGCGCAACTCTCCTCGCCATTCGCTGAAGACGGTGTCCTTGAGGCGGAGAAAGTCGCAGTGCTCTTCGTTGTACGGATCGGCGAAGCCCCAAGGGAACTGTCGGCCGATCACGCCGGGCTCGTAGATGTCTGGGCTCAGAATTGACATGGGGAGGAAAGGTACATCATCCTCTTTGCCGCCCTCCTTCTCCTCTGAGACCCTGCGACGGCGGACAGAGCCAGTGGAAGATCGGTCAAATGGCGGATTGGAGCCCTGGGCCTGAGCGGGCAGCTCCTGATCGTCGGCGCTCGCCTCCACTTCGCCCTCTTCTTGCTGTTGGTCCTCGTCCTCCTCCACGATCTTGCTGGAATCCGGGCTGCTGGTGTCATCGTCATCCAAACCCAGGGCTTCCAAGGGGTCGAGATTAGCCTTCTTCAAGCTATCTGCAACTGTTTTCTTGAGCGCGTTCATGTGCTTGGTGGTGATGGTGTCGGCTTTTGAGATGACGGGAATGACGGTCGTCTTTCCCTGCAACGTCCGCAGGACCTGGAGATCAAGATCCTCATCCAGGCCACCCAGGATCCGAGCGTGCGGATAGTGCTTCCCACCGTTGTGTTGGCCATTTGCGCTCGCGGCCTTGGCGGCTGCGATGTTCCGGTCTAGGCGGGCTGGGTCGAGAACGAGGAAGACGGCGTGGATGTGAGTATCCTGTACTCCAGGCGACCGTACAACCTTCATCTCCTCATTGAATGTGTCCTCGAACTTGCTTTCGACGAAACTGGACATTTCCCGAAGCTGCAGATCCACAACATTCTTTTCCAATCCCTCAGAATCCCACAGTGTCAGGCCGATACGTTCGCCGTCAACCTCGGTTTCGAGGTAGTGGGGAATGAAGTTGCCAGAGGGAGGCGGCTTGGGGAGATCGTCCAGGTCGATAACGCTCTTGGAACGCTTCTTGGCGGGCAATTCAAGCGCTGTCTTTAGGAATTCGAGGAACGAGGTTTTACCGGAATTGGTGGTCCCGACAATCAGGATACTGACCACAGATGAGCGAGGCCCAACCATTGAGATTGAGAATGCAAGCAACTTACTTGAAGGGTGTGGGATCCTTTCTTCTCCGGACCCTTCTAGGGTTATTGATGGTGCTGATGGCGCTGCTGGCATAGCTGTAGCGGCCACGGTGTGCCATGCTGCCGGTGCCGGCGTAAGGGTCAAAGCCACCGTTGGGGATGGGGGGAGGTACACTGATGACGGAGCGCGATGGTTCCATTGAGGGCCGCGGGGCGGATTGTGCCATGTACTCGGCTCTGCCAGAAACAATCGCGAGGGAATCAGGACGGTTCTCGCTGCCGAGTCCTAGTTGTGGAGCGGGGGCCCCGTTGTAAAGAACGGGCAGGCGGGGCGGCGACTTGGAGACGGCATCGCGCTGGCGTTGGAGCTCCTGCTCCTTTGCAGCTCGCTGCTTCTTCAAGTCGGCGCTTTTGCTTCGTCGCAGCAACATTCCGAGGCTAGAGCGACGGGGCGGCGTGGTCATTGCTCAACTGGAATGAACTCGGTTGGCGTGGAAGTGAGCCTGGGAAGGCGCAGCGTTCCGGGAATTGGATTGGAAAGGCGTGAACAAGAGCGTGCACAAAGGTGTCCACGAAAGAGGGGTTGGTAGGCGGCGCCTTCTACAACTTGCGAATGCTAGGTCGGCTTAACCATCAGCCCTCAGCGATCTAAACCATGCCAAGTCGCAAAAAACAACAAGCCTCGGTTTATGTTGTGGCCAACGTAGGAGTAAGTACCTCGAAGCACCCGAAGAGTTGCAGGAAATGCGGAGTTTCGGCCGGGAGCGAGCGTGACGAATTCGAATGGAAGAAAGCAATCGCTTGTGATTCCGGCAGGTCGCAAGGGAGCTTCTAGGTCAAGACGCCGCGTCAGTCAAATCCTCCTGGAGTGCATTTCCATCGTCAATATGAGCCCCTTGTCACACCCCTATCACCAATTCACTGGATTTGCAATAGTGCCGCCTGGGGACGGTGTCGCGAAACCATATCTACCCAGCCATTGGTGGTGGATGCGCCGTTGCCGTCGTTTGGAATACTCCTCAAGTCGGTAGGAGCTCCCTGTTTTCCCCCATGCCACGAATGCGCTCCGAGAAATGCCATTGGCAGAGACAGGATTTTCAAGATCGAGAAGACCATCGCCATTAACACAGAAAATGGACCTACTCAGAAGCCTCACCACCACAACCCGAGCTTTCACTGAGCTCTGATGGCGCGGATACGTGTTAGGTTGCACGCGCGCTGCGAGGTGGGGACTTGTGGCTCACGCGAAGCCACGGCAGGGCGGCCGAGGTAGAATGTTTCAAACAACAGAAAGGAACATAAAGAGTGAAGACAAAGGGCAAGATGTCGGTGCAGCCTGGCAAAACTTGACGACAAGCTGGCAATGCAGAGCCGTTCAGGCAATTTGAGGGGCACAAGAAAGGGATTGCACCGTGTTCAGGGGCGCGACGAAAAGAAAAAAAAAAGACATCCCGAGAATGGCACCGCAATTGAGATTGGCTGATGCTTAAAGCCGGGGGAACTGGTTCCTGCGGTATTAGGTTGCAATAAGACCTGATTAGGGACAAACTAAAACGAGATGGATCTGGGCTTGCAATGTGCTGCACCCTTCCACTTTCAACTCCTTGGCTCGAGGTTGCGCCAAGAACAGGGTGTGGATGGTGAGAAGGTCTTGAAGACGTTTGTATGCTGGTTGCTCTCGGTAGTCCGGGGTGTTGCAGAGCATTCAGAAAGCCGTAGAATTATGTTCACCAGCCCATTTCCACCTGTGTCCTGTGGCTTCGCTGGCTTGTCGCAACTCGATGAGCAACACCACAACACTCTCCCATAGGTTGGGTGGGACCACTCCAGGTATGTAACCGACAGGACTCTATGAACCTGGTGCCATTCCTGACGGGATACTTCAGGTAGAGTACCGAGCCTTACCAACGCTCATGTAGATACCTCTGATCCTCTGCTGCGGGCATCCGGCTCGATCAATGCAAAGGGCTATAATATCATGTCCCACGGCATCCTGTTGTGTTTCGTTGGTCCTGCCATGTCAGCAAAGCCCACACAACTCCCAGGGCAACGCAGGGTCCAGTGCAGTTGTGACCCTTGAGGTACCGGTATCACTGAGAGTGGCCAAACCCCCCTTAAACTGCAGACTTCGGTGAACCACTGAAATTTCGCCGGCCAATCATGTGCGAGGAATGTCACCTCAGCTTCCATGGAGCTTCCATCGGGGAACTGCTGACCGGGACATGGCTGGGCTCCCAGGTCTCAACATCAGGCACGACGGCCCGGAGCTTCATCCACTCGGCTCTACGTACATACAGTTTGGACCTCTGTACTGCTTAAGCGGTACCTATTGGGAGCCGGACCACTACAGGAGACCATGCTGTCCATAGGTTGAACTTCCTCCAGGTAGACAAGCGAAATACATCTCACGAGCGGAGTTGGCTCGCTGACCCTCGCCCGTTGATTTTTCAAGCCAATTACCGCCTACTACAGTATCTTCCAGGTTCCTACCAACTATAAAACCATACTCTTTGTCCCACAACCACTACAAATAGCCGATTT